>NC_134354.1:126584304-126644304 GCF_048569485.1 Anomaloglossus baeobatrachus
CCCGGGACAGTTAAGGCTGGCGTATTTTGCAATGTGCTTGATGCAAATGTACCTGTCAAGTTTGCAACTAGGACACATGTGATGCCACCGAAGTGGTGTCTGTGGGGCCCAATTTTTTTAAAAAAAGGGAGACTCCGCTTGGAGTCCCCTTGCTGTGTTTTTAAAAACAATCTAAGATGAACAAATCATGGATCAGCAAAGACTTTGCTACCTACCCCGGTGTCATCCCAGGGACAGTTAAGGCTGGCATATTTTGGAATGTGCTTGATGCAAATCAACCTGTCCAGTTTGCAACTGGGGCACAAGTGATGTGTCATGGTTCACCTCTCCGTCCCCTCCCCTACAATAAAACCAGTTTTTTATGTTATTTCGATGGCCTTAGCACTTATATACAGTATTCTAGAATGCTGTATATTGGGGCTTACCTGTGGTGACCACAGTTAGTACGGGACAAATTTGGTGACAGGTTTCCTTTAAGTGAATTGATAGAAACACATGTCCATCGTAAACAAGGAATTTTGGATAAATACGCTAAATTTCTATGGTTGACACACCAGGGTTAGCTCCAGACACACTCATAACTAATAAGAGATAGTTTTATGGATCTGTTTGGGGTCTAATTGAAGATAATTTGGTAATTAGTGAATTAATGAGGGTATTTTTCTTGTTGAATTTGTCTTACATAAGCAAGATACTGCTGATATTTGATTATGTGTCCCTTGTTAGTCTGGTATGAATACAGAAGTGATGGTTATTTCTGTGTTAATATCGTATGACGGAATGTGATTTTCTTTTGCAAATTCTTTATTTAAGATGTTTCTTAATATTACAGAAATGAAATTGCAACAACAAATAAGCATAAACATGTATTTTTCAGATGAAAGGAAAGAGAAAAGGAAAGGAAAGAGGGAGAGATGGGGACGTGAGGTTGGTATAAAGTAAAGAGAGGACAAGGGGTTGGGAATGTAGAGGGGGTAGGGGAAGGGGAAAAAGGTGAGATTCCCACCTATTTCTAAGAAGGTGTCTGGTTACTAGGATTTATATATATGAAAATATGAAAAGGTTTTGTTTTCAGAGGTGTGTATGAGCAACGTGTTTGTTTTGCTTAACTGTCTATTCGTTTTCTGAGCTAATGTGTTATCTTTGAATGAGAAAATTTGTCAAGAGATTTTAGTTAGCTTTTGGTATCTGTCCCATTTGTCCCAAGATTCTAAAAGCTTCGCATTTTTCCTAGTGTAATGCAATCGGGCTTTTTCATGTATGCTTATAAGATTTGATTCATTGAACCACTCGGTTACACTCGGTGCATCACCTTCTTTCCAGTGTCTGGCTATTAGAAGTTTTGCTGCATTTATGAGATGAGGTATTATTGAGAGTTTGTTTAGGTGTTCCTTTTGTGGATCGAGATTGAGGATAATAAAGTTTGGGTTGAAAGGGAGTTTGGGCTTGAGAGCATTTTCTATGTGAATTTTAATGGAATCCCAATATTTTGCTATTTTTGGGCAATGATACCAAATGTGTGAAGGGGTGCCAGTCATTTGATTACATCTCCAGCAGTGTGGTGACAAGGAGTTGTCAATTTTGTAGAGAATGTCTGGGGTTTTATACCACCGTGAGATAATTTTATAGTTGAGTTCTTGATATCTAGATGCGGTTGATAGGTTGTGGGCGTTGTTGAAGATCATTTGAATTTCACTAGGGTTGAAGGTGGTGTTTAGTTCCATTTCCCATCTATTAATGTAAGAAGGTTTTTCCGAAGTGTTATATAGTAGTTTGTATATTTTTGAGATTAGCCTATTCTTCCCTTGAGCATGTAGTAGAAATTCTTGTTGGGGGGACGGGTTTGAAGGGGAAATATCTGGGATGTGATATGAAGCTAGGTCTCTAATGATGGCTAGGCCTTTATCTTTTAAATCTATTGGATTAAAGATGGATTTTAGCTCTTGTATAGATAATGGTTCATGGTTATGGATTATCTCTGACAGTGTTATGTTGCAGAGATTTTTTGATGTCCTAATTTTGTTTTTTAGGAGTCTAAATTTTTGCGGGATTACATGTAAAATGGGGGTGGCTCTGCAAATGTTCGGAATTAGATCTAGTTTTTTATTAAATTTGTGCCAAAGCTTAAGTGTTACTTTGGTAAAAGGGTTCAGTATGTCTTTATATTTGAATCTGTTGTGAGGGGTTGGCCATAGAAAATGTGATAGGTCTCCTTTTAAGTTGCTGATTTCCAAGGTAGTCCACAGTTTTCTAGGGGGGTTTGTCCTCATCTCCATGAGTCTGGCTATGTGTGTGGCTAGCCAATAGCGTTCAAAATCTGGGAGTCCTGTACCTCCTTTAGATTTAGGAGCAGTCAGTATAGTGTACTTTAGTCTATGGCTCTTTTTATGCCATATAAAATTTGAGATCATGTTTTTCAATTTGCTGAAGAAATGTTGTGGGATATCTGTAGGGATTACTTGTAGAAGATATAAGATTTTGGCAGAATGATCATCTTGATTAAATTGGTTCTCTCAAACCACGAGATTGGTAAACTGCTCCAAGCGGAAATGTCGGCTTCTATTTTCTGAAAAAGTGGCTTGAGATTCAGATCGTATAGTTGAGACAGGGAGTTGCTAATTCTTAAGCCTAGGTGGGTGATGGAATTGCTAATACTGAAAGGGGATGATTCTGATACATTTTTCCATATTTTGGGGGGAATGTTAATGTTTAATAAATGGGATTTTGAAAAATTTATTTTGAAGTTGGAGACTTCACTATATAACTTGAAATCTGCGGTAAGGGCCTTAATTGAATTTGAAGGGTTCGTTAAAATGAAAAGTATGTCATCTGCAAATGCCGCGGATTTGTATTCTATTTGGTTGCATTTCAGGCTTGAGATCTTGGGATTTTGTCTTATTTTCTGGAGAAAGGTTTCTATTGTTAGAATAAATAGAAGTGGTGAAAGGGGACAGCCCTGTCTGGTTCCATTTTTTATGTTAAAACTAGAGGAGAGTTCATTATTTATTTTTAGCTTTGCGGTTGGGATGGTATAAAGTGCCAGGATTTTGTCAATGAGTAAGGGTGGGAAGCCAAATTTTTTTAAAGTTTGTTCGATAAATAGCCAATTGACGCGGTCGAAAGCTTTTTCTGCATCTGAGGTGATGATTGCAGTTTCAATATTGTTATGTTTTGCAAATTGAATGGCATTTAGTGTTTTTCGTTTAATATTTCTTTATTATTTCAAAAGTTTTCATATAACAGAAGATAAGAAATGTATAAGGGTCTTTCATGTTACCCAATGTTACAGCATATGAAGATTATAAGATAACCTATGTCTTTAAGTCTCGTAAAACGTATGGTACTATGAAATGTATCGCAAATCATGTGGAAGGTAAAATCTGTAAAACATCCTATAGAACATCTTAATTTTAACATGTAATAATCTTCTATCTTTATATTTATTCCGTGTAAAGTGTTAAAGGCAACTTCCTTCTGTATAGTCTGGTTCAATAGGTATGAAAACATGACCCTATGTATATCAATTAGGTGAGAAAGAGATATAGAGAGAGGGAGAGAAAGATAGGTAGAGAAAAAGGGAAGGAGGGGAAGACATGAGGAAATGGGGGGGAGGAGGAGAAGGTCTGTATTGTGATGCCGCCCAACTTCTGTGTCCGGGAGCCCATCCCGGCTTCTTGAATATTTATTGTGATAGAGCGCCTGTGAGTAACCAGGTTTGGAATTGCTGTGTTTCTCTATACTGAAGCCACGGGTACCAAACCGAGAAACACAAGGAGTCTTTCCCTTCGTCAAACGCTCTCAACTCCTCCAGACGCCGCAGGCCATCCATAGCCTCTACCCAGTCTGCTCTCCTCAATGTACAGGGGGATCTCCAATGCCTCGGTATGATTTGCCTCATTGAAATCATAAAGTACGAGAGCAAGCCTTTCTTCGCCTTGGAGACTGCCCCTGTATACATTGATAAGAGGGCCACTTCCGGTGAGGGTGTCACTTCCGTGTGATGTAAATGGTTATAGAGAGCAAAGACATCTTTCCAAAGACCCTGTATCCCTGGGCAGGTCCACCAGATATGTAGCATTGTGCCCACTGAGGTCTTGCACCTCCAACAGGCGTCAGATACCTCTGGGAACATTTTATGTAGTCTGGCGGGTGTCCCATACCACCGTGAGAGGATTTTATAATTGAGTTCCTGCATTCTACAAGAAATGGTGGATTTATGTGTTAGGTTAAATGACTTACACCATTGTGCCTTGGGAAAAGTCTGGCACAATTCTGTTTGCCAATGTCTAACGTAGTCAGGCAAGTCGTCTCCTCCATCCCCCTCGGGCACTGCTATGTTGTAGATTATTGAGACTATGTGAGGGGGTGTTTCTCTAAGGAAGCATAGTTTTTCAAATGGAGTCAGATCCTTATGTATCTCAGATCCCGGAGCCAGAGAATCTATGAAACTACGTAGTTGTAGATATTGGAACCAGTAGCCTGGTTCCCGTGGCCGGTCTCCAAGCAGGGATATCAGTGGTTTGCATCCCTGTTGGGTAATTACGTCTTTAACTCGTGGAATCCTTCCCATTGGCGTTGAAATCAGTCTGGGATGAGGTTCGTGAAACCAGCATTGAAACGCGGGGTTGCCCACCAGAGGCGTCATAGGACCCGGTTCTCCTGTCAATCTATATCGTCTATTGGCTGTCCTCCATGCTGTAGCCAGGGACAAGAGGATCGGGGAAACTCCCAGGGTCCCAAGGTTAGTTCTAGATGACAACCAGAAGATTCCGTGTGCCATATTCGGGCATAGGTCACATTCAATCTCCACCCACAATTTTCTGTTTTTACTGTGCAGGAGATCCAATATGCAACCACCCACCGCTGCTGCGTGATAAGCTTTAAGATCCGGGAGCCCCGCCCCTCCGTCCCAGCGAGATTTAATCAGCATTGAGTATTTCAGTCGGGGTTTGGTGCCACGCCATATAAAATTGCTGATCATCTTCTTTAACTTGAGGAAGACATTTTCTCCTAGGTTCAGTGGGATAGTTTGAAACAGGTATAGTATTTTAGGTAGGACATCCATTTTAATTGTATTGACCCTGCCAAACCAGGAAATGGGGAGGTTATGCCATGCTATGAGGTCTTTGAGGATATTTTTTAAAAGGTCTGGGAAATTGTAATTATATAGATCTTGGTGGTTGGGAGAAACCCTGATCCCCAGATATTTAATGTAATTGCTGGCCCACTTAAAGGGGAAGGCGGGTTTGAGAGTATTCTCTTCTACGGATGGTAGCGATACATTTAAGATCTCTGTTTTTTGTAGGTTTACTTTAAAATTGGAGAGTCTGCCAAAGATCTCAAACTCCTGCAGTATGTTGGGCAAACTAGTCTTCGGCTGTGTCACATATATCAAGAGATCGTCCGCAAATAGTGCTAATTTATGAGATGTTTGTCCTATCTGTATCCCTTTTATCGAAGGGTTTTCCCTGAGTGCATTTGCTAGGGATTCCATTACCAGGATGTATAGGTATGGCGATAGGGGGCATCCCTGTCTGGTACCGTTTCTAATATTAAATGGAGCTGACAGGCGTCCGTTCACGCCCACTTGTGCCGTTGGTTCGTGATATAATGCTTTTATCCATTGTAGTAAGCGCGAACGGACGCCGATTGCCTGCATCGTGGCTTCTAAAAAAAAACCAATGGACTCTGTCAAATGCCTTTTCAGCATCTACTGTCAAGAGGCACATTGGGATTTGACGCGGACGTGCCTGGGCCACTAGGGACAGGGTTCTAATAGTGTTGTCCCGTGCCTCCCTCCCTGGGACAAATCCCACCTGGTCTTTGTGGATTAGTTTGGGTATGAGGGGGCCTAGTCTCAGGGCTATCATTTTAGAGTACAATTTAATATCCACATTTATTAGTGAGATAGGTCTGTAATTAGAGCAGGTCAGTGGGTCCCTGCCAGGCTTGGGGATTACAGTTATTCGGGCTTGGAGTGTCTGTTTAGGGAACTGGCATGTGTTGGTTATGGAATTGAAGGCTTTCAGCATTATAGGGCTGCAGGCCCCTCCACATATTTTGTAAAACCGGGGGGTGAACCCATCAGGACCAGGGCTTTTACCCACTTTAAGGGTTTTAATGGCATCGCTTAGCTCTGTGTCTGAGAAATCCTCGTCTATGTCTTCAGCTACCGCATCTTCAAGGGGGTCTGGGGCATATTTGTTTAAGTATTCCCAAATGTCGCGATGTCTCGCATCAGGTGATGGGGTATGTGGGGATGGGATGTTATAATGTTTTGTATAGTAGTTTCTGAATTCTTCTAATATGTCAGGGGTGGAATGTATCTGGGTACCTGTCTGTGAGTTTAACGCTAATATTGGGGTTTGTGCCTGTCTGGGGTGAAGGGTCCTGGCTAACAATCGTCCACTTTTATCTCCAAACTCAAAGATATTCCTACGAAATTTATCTCTGATACACAGTGATGCATTTAGTGTTTTTATTACATTATCTTTTGCTTCTCTCTCTTTTGTAAATCCCACTTGTTCTAGGTTTATAAGATCAGGTATTATGTTTTGTATTCTTTTTGCTATGATTTTGGCATACAGTTTTACGTCATTGTTAATCAGCGAAATTGGTCTATAGCTTCCGCAAAGGGATGGAGCTTTTCCTTCTTTTGGGATTAGAGTTATGTGAGCTGTTAGGGCTTCTTTATTGAATGGGTTATTCTTGTTTATATAGTTAAAATACTTTGTCATATGTGGAACTAGTTCTGTTTAAAAAATGTTGTAGTACTCAATTGAAAAACCATCCGGGCCTGGACTTTTCCCTCCCGGAGTTGAGTTTATGGATGATTCTACTTCTTGGGAGGATATTGGGATCGTTAGATTTTGTGCTTGTTGGGTTGTGAGTTTAGGTAATTTCAGGTCTTTTAGGAAAGTTTTTATGAGTTTTGTTTTCCCCTCTTGAGACTCTTGTGCTGTTGTGAGGTTGTATAAGTTGGAGTAGTATGAAGAGAAAATATTAGCAATGTCTTCAGTTTTGTGATGTACTTTGTCATTCGTATTTTTAATTTTTGTGATATATGTTGTATTTATTTGTTTTTTAATCATGTTTGCTAAATTACGTCCACTTTTGTTGGAGTAAAGGTGGGATCGAAACCTTGCATAGTTAAGGTATTTTTTGCTTTTTTGATTTAAAAGAGCTCTGAGCTCAGATCTTAGCTTGAATAAGTCCTTCTGTAATGAAGGGTTTTGATTTGCTTTATGTTGTCCTTCTAAGATTTTTATTTGGTCTAGAGGGGAAATTGTTGTTTTTTCCTCTTTCTTTTTTGGTTCTAGTGCAGAGTTCTATTAAAGTACCTCGTAGAACTGCTTTGTGGGCTTCCCAAACGTTAGGGTCACATATGTTTTTGAAGCAATTTTCTCTAAAGTAGTTTTGGATGGACGTTCTTATGTAGTCTTGAGAAGTTTTGTTTTTTATTAAACTATTGTTGAGTTTCCAATTGAGTGGGCATCTTCTGCCTTGTGAAAGCTTTATGTTTGAAAGTAGGGGGGCATGATCAGAAAGTAATATTATATCATAATGTATTTTTTCAACATTGCTTAGAAGTTCATGGGATATGAATAGATAATCTATTCTGGAGTATTTCTTATGGACTTGTGAGTAATAAGAGTAATCTTTGGTTGAGGGGTATGAGATCCTCCAGCTGTCGACCAGAAGTAATTCTGTGAGGGATTTTTTAATGAAATTTACTGTTTTAATTGGGATCGTTGAATGTCCATCTGAGGTGTCTGATGGAGGGTGTAGAGGGATATTGAAGTCACCTCCTAATATTATATTCCCTTCTGAAAAAAGATGCAGAGTGTTGAATATTTTCTTAAAGAAGGGCAGCTGGTTAGTATTTGGGGCGTAGATGTTTATGATTGTGTATAAGGAGTTGTATAGTTGGCATTTCAAGAAGATGCACCTGCCATCTGGATCATAAATGACGTCTTTGAGGTTAAAGGGTATCTTTTTATGGATAATAATCGAGACCCCTTTATTTTTCTTGATTGGGGAATTCGCATTAAACCATCTGGTGTAGACCTTATTTTTTGTTACTGGTGTGTACGTCTTCTTGAAGTGAGTCTCCTGGAGAAGAGCGATATCTATTTGGTGTTTGTTAAGATAGCTCAGTATTTGTGATCTTTTTTGGGGGATGTTCATGCCTTTAACATTGAACGTTATAAAGTTAAGATTAGCCATAGTTACCATGAAATAATTGATAATTTATCTTTGAAATTTGGGTAGGTATCTGGGAAGGGTGAAAAAGATTTAGTATAGGGTAGAGTGTGAGATATTTGAATCTCTTAGCCATAGCCTTGAGACGTTGTGGATTTCTCAAATTGAGAAATGAAAAAACAAAGAAAATTTGCAGCTGGAAGGGATAGGGTAAGCCAAGCCAATCCCTTCCAGTGTAATCTGCAATAGTGGATTTTCCGGTCCGTGGGGGCGTGGACCTAGGATGTAGTACTTTTAGACAGTATATGTACTTGACACTTTCAGTGAAGTGAACTAGGGGGCACTATCTCCCAGCTAAGTCTTATCAGTAAATGTAATGTAAGAGGGTGAGATAACAAGTCAGTTATAAATGATAAATAATAACCAATTAAAGCAAACATTCCATATTTGTATAGTTACAACCAATGGTCTTCGGTTCTGTTGCTTGAACGATGAGGATAGAGGTCATGAGCGTCCAAGAGAGTTCTTTGTAGAATTGTGATTTGATTGAACGATATGCACAAATCACAGGCAGATAGAAAGAGGACTAAGTCCCGATGTCTCTATTTCAACAAATGTAATGTCTTTAGAACAGGAACTGAATTGGGAACATACGCAATCATGTGGTAAACTTAGACAAAACTACGACTTCTCTCCAATTCTCTCCTCCTCCCCCGAACGAAAACGTTGGGTGGAAGGTTAACAGAGGGAGAGGAAGGAGAGAGAGAGAGAGGAAAAAAAAATAAAAAAAAATAAAAAAGGATTTTTTTTATATGAATATCTTTTCTTTTCCGTTTCTCATCAGGGTATTTCTTAAACTTGAATGATGAGGTCAGGTATATAAAAGGTATTGGAGAGTCATCATCCATTTTCATCTTGTTCCCCTTGTCTTTTTCTTGGAGTCTTCTTTGGCCCCTGATTCAGTTTTCTCACTTTACTTGCTCTGGGTGGTGATGTTGTGGTCCATTTGTCACGTTTAGGTAGTGCAGGCAAGTGAAGGAAATCTTCAGCGGAGGTCCAATCTGGTATCTTTATATGCATTAAGTCCAACTTATTGAGGACAGAGGGAAGATCGTCTGGAGTTCTGATTATTAGATTTTTGTTGTCAAAGGTGATGGCTAAACCAAAAGGAAACATCCATCTGTAAATTATATTTTTTTCTCTCAGTGTTTTTGTTAAGGGCTGTAATTGTCTTCTCAGATCTAAAGTAAGCTTTGAAAGGTCCTGATAGATTTGTATTTCTGTCTCTTCATATTCAATCTTGCGGGTGTATCTCGCTTTTTGGTAGATTTGTTCCTTTATTTTAAAGCTTTGTAAACAACATAGAACATCCCTTGGTTTATCCCAGTTTGCAGTTTTGGGTTTGTAAACTCTGTGGGCTCTTTCTAACCCTATGTCAATGGTTTCTTCTTTGCCAAGTAGAGTATTAAATATCTGTGTAAGGGCTGTGTGAATGTCTTTGTCTTCTACTGATTCTGGTAATCCTCGAATTCGAAGGTTATTCCTTCTGGACCTGTTCTCGAGATCATCTATGTGAAGTTTTTGCAAGAAGATCTCTTTTTGATTTTCGATCAGGATTTCTGTCACTCTCTCTGAGTGCGTTGTAATTTGGTCAAAGTCGTTTTCAAGGGTATGGACTCTTGTATAGATCTGTTTTATGTCGCTTTTAAGTTCAGCCATCTCTTCTTTTATGGTCTGCGTGAATTCCTTAAATAGGTTTCTGATGCAGTTTGCTGTAGGAAGGGCTTTGATATGTTCCATGAGATTGGCATTTCCGCTTAGTGTCTCTTCATCCTCATCACTGTCTGACAGTGTGAAGTTGGTGGTTGGTGCTTGTCTGGATTTTTGTGCTGACATCTCTTGGGTGTGTTGTTTTTTAGATTTACCCCTTTCCTGGTTCTTCTTTGGAGTTTTCAGGGTTTTGTTTGGCTCGTCAAATTGTAATTTGTAGTTTTTCTCCATTTTCTAGACCTAGTCTTAATAGAACTTTGCTGGGAGAAAGTAGGTTGGGTTAACGCATTTGGAGTAAGCTTGTCCTCTTTTTTTTTTTTTTTTCCTTTCCCCTTTTAACTTTCTATATCTCAGCTGCTGCAGCCCTTTTCTTATCTTGACCACTAGATGTCACTGTTCACCACTGTTGCACATTGTTCTTGCACCTTATACTGGAGCTTCTGTTTGTTGTATGCTTAGAATCGTCAGCTCTAGCTGTATTTTTTATATATCAATGTATAACCTAGAGGGGTTTTATGTCCAGCCACTTACGTTTTGCTGCATTAACATGGGGTGAGCAGCATCTGCGATCCAGCAACAGGCAGCTTGGGATGAGTTAAATTTCCCCTGTGCTGGTTTTTTATTGTCCAGATGAGCACGGGGGAGGGAAGCAGGCTGCTCTGGTCTTGGTGCTGTCCTAGGAACTTAACCCCTTACAGTTCTGTCTCCTCTCCCTGAGCCTTCCCCTCCTCTCTGTAAACCCCAGTACAGGAGTGGATCCCAGGCCAGTGTCTCTGTTCCTGTTTTCCAGGCACCTCTGCTGATTGATGGTGTAGCTATCTGCTGTGCTCTGCTATCAGCAGTCTCCCTCTCCTCACAGCGTTACAAATGGTGGTGCAGGGGGAACTTGGGGCCCCACTCTCTCAGGTGGCAACCCAATCCAGGAGCAAATAGGTGATATTTATCCTTGGGCGCAGGTCTCCTCTCCTCCAGAGCCCCTCTCTCTAGCTCCAGCCAAGAGAAATGAAGGGGGGAGGGAGGTTGGAGTGGTGCAGGTGCTGTGCCTCTCTGCTGGATTCTAATGGCAGCTGCTCCCATACATCTAGCAAGCCCTCTCTCTTCTGGCCTTCTCCCTCAGTCCCTGCAGGCAGTGGGGCAGGAGGGAGCTTGGAGCAATGCTTCTTCTGTCAGTAAATCGCAGTGCTGCTGCACCCTCCTAGTCTCTGGGGACTGGTAGTTGTATGGTTGGTATGGCTGCTACTTTAGGCCCTGGCTTCAGCACTGTAATCAGGCCGCTACTCACTCAGTCTCCACAACGCTCCAAAGTTGTTTTCCTGGGCTCCACAGCAGATGTAGGGAGATGGATTTTGTTTTGGGGCCACTTTTTCTTAAGGATCGGCGTTGGATGTCACTAGATTACAAATTGAGATGCAGGAGCTCCTCCATGTGCATCCTTCTTCTTCCCCAGCTAAGCCACGCCCCCCCGGAATGTGATTTTGTACTTAATTTTATTAACAAAATATTCTATTCATCTTTTGTATTTCTAAAGACACATTTCTCACATTTGAGGATAAAGGATTTTAAGTTGGGGGAATGGATATATTATTTTAGTCTAAAACTTTAAAAAAAAAATTATTTATAAAAAAAATATTTTAGGCAGTGGTTTTGTATTGTGAGGAAAATGTTCGTGAATTGTGTAGTCCATGTACAAAATAAAAAATAGCATGGAAATTATAAATTCAAATGGAGCTTACTAAAATATGTTGTCGTTAAAGGTGTTCAATAAAAGGGAGAAAAGAAAAGAAAAAAAAGAATGTATCAAAAGATCAATTTTGATGAACAATGTGAGGAAGCAGATGGCAAGATCCTGGATGGCAGATATGTATCACCGAGGTGGCTAGCCTCAGTGTTGTGAAACCCGGTAAGAAGGCTCTGGCACTGAAGAGTTGGGCGGGACTGGTCATTCGCATCCTACACTTCAGGCAGCTCAGCTGATACAAAAGAGCAGCTGAGTTGCTACAGAGAGGTTCAAGGCCCTGTGCTCACGGGAGAAAATACCTGCGGATTTTGCTGCGGAAAAAATGCAGATTTTCTAGATATTCCAGATAAATCCGCAGGTTTGCGCAAGTACACAGACTCCCCATGTTATCCTATGTGATTTTGTCTGTGCTGTTTATATGCTACGGATTTTGCATCTGCGGAAAATGCTGTGGAATTTCCGCTGCCGCAAAGAACTGCATGTCAATTATTCCTGTAGATTGTCCTGCGGACTTTCTGCCTTTCTACTATGGAGATACAGGGGGAAAATCCGCCGGAATAACGCACAGCAGGAATTCCGAACAATTTCCGTAGGTTTTCCGCAGCAATTCCGCATGAAATACGTATAAATGGATAGCTGTGGATTCCGGGAAGCTGCTGGGTGACCCTATGGAAATACCTGCAGAAAAATCCGCAGGTATTTTCTCCCGTGGGCACAGGGCCTAAGGGTGAAGGGGTGGAAAGACCTGTATGTGCTGGTTAGTCTTGGTCTGGTCACAGGTGGGGTACCGTGGGAGCCTCGGGCAGTGACCGCAAATAAATTCAGTGACATCACCACTCACAGGTGATTTTTTTTTTTTTTTTGTATTTTATTTCAAATAAAAAAAAAATTTGGTGTTTGTTTATTTCTTTTCACTTACAGGATTAGTGATGGGGGGTCTCATAGACCCTACATATTACTAATCAAGTGCTTAGTGACAACTGTATGCTGTCCTTAACCCTTTATATTACCCTGATTGTCACCGCACCAAGGCAATTGGGATTAGCTGGGTAAAGTGCCAGAATTGTAGCATCTAATGAATGCGACAATTCTGGGCGACTGCAAGCTGCTATTTTTAGGCTCGGGGAGGCCCCAATAACCATAGGCCTCACCAGTCTGAGAACACTAGCCCCCAGCTTTATCTTGGCAGCGTGGGAGACTCGGTAAGTATAACTATCCTGCTCTAATCTCCCTAGCCCTTTCTATCTCCATTTTATAGCACAATGTTCAAGTCCCCATAGACCTATATGGGGTTCATCGTCCGGGCAGATGTTTGGGTTCAAGTCGGACCAGATCTGAAAATCTGTGGGTTCGCTCATCTCTAGTGAGGAACCCAGCAAGACCCCAACTGATCAAAGTTGTCACTTACGTGGGACAGTGATAAAAGAGCTGTCTGATGAAAACAAGCTAAGAAAAGAATACAACAATACAATATAAGAAAAGTTTTGTAACTTTACATTTATTAGTTAGTAGCCAAAATAAAAAACAACAACAAAATCCACTGACATAATGTATGAATATAAACACAACCCTAGACGTTATGTATGCCATAATCTGTATTAAAACAGACAGTTTGACTACTTTCATCATAATGCAACCCAATAACACTTTCAAATAGCAAAATATTCAGATGGGAACATCTACTAAATGCAATAATAAAAATATGTACATCTCAGCTAATAAATAATAAACCTATCTTCTAAAAACAATTAAGGACAAAGCAGGTTCTGGGTAGAAGAACCATTCACGTACACAAAAGTGCTTGTATGAATAAGGCTGGAATCACACTTGCAGTTTTTGATTGAGGTTTTTAAGCCAAAGCCTGAAGAGGATCCAGTTAGGAAGAAAAAGATAAGTCCTTGTTTTTTTTTCCTATTCCAATCGAATAGACTCCTCCTGGATTTGTCTTCAAATCATCACCAAAAAATTGCCACAAGTGATTCAAGCCTAATTGTCCAGGAATAAAATGTATGGAGAACATTTCACTAGATTGTTTGACATTTAATGTTTAGAGCTGTATCAAGAAGCCAATCCCGGTCTGTGCCACATTAGCTTAGCCCATGTGGACGTCATTAAAGAACGTTCTCCACAATCTTGATCCTTTCTTGTAAGCCAGAAAAAAAAACAAAACAGCCCCCGACAGACTCAGCCTGTCCATGTGATACAAGGATAGTCATTCATTCTTCTACGGAGACCTCCAAAATATGGCTTCTCTCACTGATAACTGGTAATAGTCAGGAGATAGTGAAACCTGGTTATGTTTTCAAGGGAGTTGGTTTCATGAGGCAACGTCTTCAAAGACAAGTATTACCATCGTTACAACTATGGTTATGGCCCAAGTTAATACTAGGAGTCTGTGTCCAGCCTGTAAATCAGAAACTGCAAATTACACTTTATATGGAGTTATATTTTGAAATATTCAACGTGAATATTCTTTTAAAAATCCCTCCCATTACGTTTTTTATTAATTGTGTATATGCAAAGAAGTGTGATTGTATTAATATACGCACACTCTCTCTGGTCTCCAGCACCGTTCTCATCAATGACGTCACCGCTCTACAGATTCCTCCAGGTCACGCTGCGCTCTGCATGACCCTGAAGTGACTTTTACAATGTGACACCATGGAGCCTGGTTCTGACGCACTACAGGCTTTTATTGTAAAAGTGACTTCTGGCTGACAAATAGGGTATAGAGTGGGCCGGATAGTTGTAACGACATTAACGTTACTCCGAATAGGAGAAGAACGGCGCCGGACACCAGAGATAGCGGCAGTAGGCGAGTATGTTAATACACCCACACTACACGACATACACATATATAAACATTTAATTAATAAAAAACTTAATGGGAGGGCGCTTTGAGCAAGAGACCTGGATGAAGCAGAATCGGGCAGCACGTATTGGGACATGTGGTATCATTAGGTTCTGAATATTTACCGCAGAGGTAGAACTTAGTGCTAGATCTGAATATTTTGGTCCATACATTTGGCCAATAATAATTTCTACCATTAAAACATGACTATTACATTATAAAGTAAAAAAAAAAAAAAAAAAAAAAGCTAAAAATAAACATCTTGTGTGCGTCAGGCTACGATGACTTTACTCTACAGCCATGGCTTCCATGTATAACACTGCCTTGACTGGTGTAACGGATACACCATCCCACAGATCTAAATGATCATTGGTGAACTCTGCTCCGCTTGGGTGAATAAAGCCAAAGTATATTTTGTTAAAATAACAAGTACCAAGTTTGGAAATATACACATATAAAAAAGTATTAATATGATCCTAGTATTCTGAAGCATTATTAATATAACTGAGATAAAATATCATAAACCCACAGCAGCTTAGAAATCTATAGTATAGTAGAAGGCACAATAACCAGCTTATACCTATCAGGTTAGACACACAGCAAAAATCCGACAGATATTCCCATATCATACATTGGATACGCACAATATACACCATAAATGTATAGTAAATGTGGGTCCCACCAAGGAGACTTACATCTACCCTTATAATGGGGTCCTGACAAGCGCTGCCATTGGTGGAGAGGTGATGGGAATTCAGACCACCTCTCCATTGAAAGCAGTAAGCAAAAGGGGCCTCATTCTTGAGATAGATGCGGGTTCCACCAATGGAACCTATACTGTGGGTATGCCATAAATGTACAAGATAGGAACACTCCCTTAAAGGTATATTCAGATGATGAAGTTAAAGGGGTCTTCCACTTTTACAAAAGTGGACCCCAAACGTTGACTGGCATCTAAAATAAGAAAATCATATAATCCTCATCCTCCCCTGGTCCAATACTGGCTCTCCACTGCTGACTTGGTCTCTGTTTTGACTCCAATGGTGACATCATGTTGGTAGCTCACATTACTTGCTTGTGCCATCTACCTTGGCCAAGTCTCTGAGCTCAGTGATTAGCTGCAGCGGTGATGTGAGCTGCCAACATGAACCAACATACGAAGGCAGTGGCAGCAGTGCAGAGATGGTGGTGGACCTGGGAAAGGAGTGTACTATCCAATTTTCTTTTACATGACAGGTAACGTTTGCAATCCATTTGTCTGAAATTGGAAGACTCCTTTAAATAATGGTACCGGATTCACAACATTATTATACCATGTAAATGTACCCTTTGTGCATTATATACACTGATAACCTTCTGGGAATCAATAAAACAATATGGGGCTTGAAGCCAGAAACTGATTTTATATACTTCAGCATGGAGAATAATTCAACCCATTCATGTTCTTCTCCCAGATGAGAATGCCTCATCAAAGACAGATGCCGGAGATACTGACTTGTTAAAGGCATTAGAAGAAATTCACCTTATGGTGAACACATGTAAACCACGATCAAAGCATACATTACGCAAAAGTCTGAGCAAGCTTAGATAGAGCTCATCATATTTCCCGCAGCAAAAGGAGCAAAGGCACTGATATTTTTGGTTCTTGAAAGTCCTTTAAATGCGCAGTATAATTATCTGAAGTTATCTCAAGTGTCTGCATCATAGATTGCGATCATCTGTAGTGGATTTTTAGCTAGGCAAAGGTCGCAAACATCAAGGGCGTGTTCACACATATTCTGTATGGATTTTGTTATGGTAAATCTGCAGAGTATAAAAATTCCAACTAAATGAACCAGATTTGGAAAAATCTCATCCGCAAGCTGCAGGTTTTGCAATTGCAGAAATGGTCACGCTCTGTGGTTTGTTTTTCCTCCACAGCATGTCAATTTACATTGCATATTTTCAGCAGATATCTTGTATTTTCAATCCATTCACTTTAATAAAATGTTCACACTCCAGTGTTTGTGCAGTCTTGAAATTTGCAATCTTTCCAAAATTTCCATTGGAGATTCACATACAAATACGCAGTTTCCACCTTTTCTTTCCTTATTTTTAAGTGAAAACGTTATTAGAGAGCCCTCTAGAAAAATCCAGTTACAATTTGACATAACCTTTGCAAAATCCTAATACATTTCGGCAGATTAGCTGCTGCGGAAAACCTGTGGATATCTGGCAAAAAATGTGCACATGGCCTTACACAGTTTTTCTATGTGTTTTTGGGTGCAGATGTGTCACAAATGTGCAGGTCTATCCTTATCCCAGCAAAGTCAAGGAGAATTCTGAAGTGCTGTGCGCATGGTGCATCTTTTTTCCTTGCAGATTTGGTGCAGAGAAGAAGCTGCAGCATGTCAATTCTTGGTGCATTTGTCAGCATTTCCACCCATTGACTTCATTATGAAAAACGCACCATGTTTTTGGTGCGCTTTCCTGGCAGAAGATGCAGATTTAGCTGAATAGGATAACTGAAGTGAGCACTAATATATATATAGATGCAGATTTAGGGTGGCTTTTCACACTACGACATCGCAGGTGCGATGTCGGTGGGGTCAAATCGAAAGTGACACACATCCGGCGTCACTTGCGATGTCGTTGTGTGTAAATCCTAGATGATATGATGAACGAGCGCAAAAGCGTCGTTATCGTATCAACGGTGCAGGCTCCGACATTTCCATAATGCCGATGCCGCGACAGGTACGATGTTGTTCCTCATTCCAGCAGGCAGCACACATCGCTGTGTGTGAAGCCGCAGGAGCGAGGAACATCTCCTACCTACCGCCATACGGAAGGAAGGAGGTGGGCGGGATGTTTACATCCTGCTCATCTCCGCCCCTCCGCCGCTATTGGCCGCCTGCCGTGTGACGTCGTTATGACGCCGCACGACCCGCCCCCTTAGGAAGGAGGCGGGTCGCCGGCCAAAGCGACGATCGCAGGACAGGTGAGTGCATGTGAAGCTGGTGTAGCGATAATTTTCGCTACGCCAGCTATCACAAGATATCGCTGCTGCGACGGGGGCGGGGACTATCGCGTGCGACATCGCAGCATCGGCTTGCGATGTCGCAACGTGCAAAGCCCGCTTTAGTGCAGAAAATGTCTGCACCAAGTACTCAGCGTGGGCACATAGCCTAGAAAGTCTGCAAGAATTTGGCAACGTCTGGACACTTCTTTAGACGATGTACACACTCAGCGTTTCTGCAGAATCTTTTTTTTCTGAAGCCAAAACCTGCTGTCTTGGCAGTAAAAATTCTGCATTGTTATCAGTGGAATACATAATGTATAGTTTTGGTTTTTTTTTAACCTTATAAAACAAAAATAAGGAAAAATAGAAGGGGTCCGTATTATACTCCGGTTGTGTCTCACTGGGCGTAGGGAGTGCGATGAAGCTGCGGGTTTCCTGGATGCTCGATGCTGGTGCTGTGAGGCAGGGAGTATCCAGAGACTGTCGGCGGTGCCGGCTTCAAAGGAATGGCACCAGCATTTTGAGCTATCGGCACAATGACATGCGGAGATCTCCTGTGTACACGTGCCACATCCGGCGCCATTTTCTTTAAGCCTGCTGCTGGGAGATCAATGGGCTGGAGGCAGGCATATGCAGATGAGATCTTGAGCCGAGAACTCCCGGTGCCATTGTTTGAAGCCTGCACTGCTGAAATTTTCAAAATGGCCCCTGCCTCAAAGCCTGTAGTGAACACCAGCACAGTGCCCGTAGCACAGCGCCCGAAGCACTGCCTCTGCCGCCTGTCATTATTCTCCACCACCTTCCGGAAAGCTACGTTCGGAAGAAGCACCCCTCACTTTCCTCCCCAATTTGTTGGAAGAAAAGAGTGTCTTATAATCAGAAAAAAATGGTAATTTGTTTACTTAAACGTTTAATAAGTTAGATTTATTCACCAAAAAACGTTTTCTGTGTTTCTTGAACTCTCCCATTTCCATGGGTGAAAAAAACTGCTGCAAAAACACAAGAAATTACATGCTGCAGATTTTAAAAAATGCTACAGCTCTAAAATTCAGTAAGGAAATAAACAAAACAAATAAGAAGCGTGTGAAATCTCATAGCTTTTGCTGGTACTGTAAAACGCAGCATATTATTTGCATAAAAAAAAAAAATCTGCTGCAAAAACGCTGTGTGTGAACATAGGAAAGAAGTTACACCTCTGTTCGGCTAAGGCCCCTTTCACACTGCGTTTTTACTTACGTTCAATGGTCCCGTCGGGTCATCCGTCCGAACCGCCCCTCCCCCACCCCTCAAAACGTGTTTTGGACGCATGCGTCGACAGGGCCATTGACTATAATGGAGCTGGCTCTGTTAGCGTGTGCGCTGTCTTGCACCATTTTTGCAGATTTACGTTTTCTGCAGACGGACACCCGAACTTAGTCAACTACGTTCAGGTGTTCGGTTCGTCTGCAGAAAACGTATATGTGCAAAAAAGGTCCAAGACAGAGCACACGCTAACGGGGTGGGGGAGCACACATTTTGCGGGGTGGGGGAGGGGCGGTTCAGACAGATGCCCCGATGGGACCACTTAACGCAAGTAAAAAACCCAGTGTGAAAGTAGCCTAATAGTTGCTTGATTTTGCACTAAGCCTTATAGCTGGTTGTTGCGTAGTTTTGGTTCCCTGATGAGGCAGAGGGGGGGAACGTGGCAGTTTACCTATTCGTTTTGAGACATAATGGGGCACATACTAATCCTCTTTAATATTCGGCAGTGCAAAATGCCCAGTTTCATCACGTGAAATATAAAGTCTTGGGATTCCCATGGTAAAATATCTATACATTCTGTAAACTTTTAGGGTATATCTTTTTTTAACAAGTGCAACCAAAATGTGGGACAAGGTCACTTTGCAAACAAAAAAGAAAATGGATAGAAACTGTTAGAGCAATAAAAGACATATGGCTGTAAAATGTATAAAATACAGCGCACATTGAGGGACATGAAACAACTAAGTCGGTCCCGGAGATAGTCATCAGTAGCAGATGCACATACAGCATTGAAATAACATGGACATATACAGATGTGTCCTTCCTTACCTTTCCTCGTAGCTTGACACATCCTGAGAATAGTGTCCAGCTTTTTAAAAAACATATAAATCTAATTTTTTGACACTCTGTCGGAATGTGTTTATGCTGTGTGTGATCATCCTGCGGTTGGGATGCAATTTGCAGCCAAAGCAATAATTTAAGAAATTATTAATTTGTATTGTGGAAATATGAGTCCTTAACTAACAATTTATGAAAAGGTAAAGTTGGACATATCTGTATGTAAGATACAATATGTAGAGGTCAGACAGTTACATATAACCAAAGTATTTTGGCTAAAAGTAACTGTTGACTGCATTTATATGTAATGACATCTATTCACAAATAAAAATAACACCATCTAGGTAATCTGAAATTATTAAAAAACCTAAATTATCCATTGGTGTCCTGCTGTATGCAGTGATAATATGATATATTCTCTTTTGAGGGTGTAAACACATTTAGCTGACACATCAAGAAAGCTAAGCAGATGCTGTATTCTTGCCTTGCAGCTAAGCAGTCAAGGCTGTCAAACATTCAAGAACCTCATAGCACTTAACAAGACTTCTAAAACCCAGCGCCCATGAACATGTCAGACTTGATGGAATCTTCAGTTCCTTCTACGCCATCTTTTGCTGTTAAGTTCCTTCCTGGCTGTATCTGTATAACAAGAGGAAACACAGGTTATTGGTTAGAAGATCGAGCATTTTAGGACATCTTTACACAGAGGATTTATCCTTTACAAAAATCCATAATTGATTATGTATTTTTTGGCTTGCACTAATTATTATATATATATATATATATATATATATATATATATATATATATATACACATATATATATATATATATATATATATATATATATATATACATACATACATACATACATACATACATACATACATACATACATATATATATATATATATACGCAAGAGGTGGGGGTTTTGGGGGGGGGGTCGGCTAATGTAAGACGTACCCCGAAAGTAAGACGTAGTAAAAAAAATTTTTTTTTTTGTCTTCCTCTTTACAGTACAGTTACAGCGGCCGAGCGCTCAGCTGAGCGCCCTGACATGCCGCCGGCAAAGCGCTCAGCTGAGCGCCCTAACATGCCAGCAGCCGAGCGCTCAGCTGAGCACCCTGACATGCCGCCGGCATGTGACAGCTCTCAGCTGAGAGCCCTGACATGCCGCCGGCAAAGCGCTCAGCTGAGCGCCCTGACATGCCGCCGGCAAAGCGCTCAGCTGAGCGCCCTAACATGCCGGCGGCCGAGCGCTCAGCTGAGCACCCTGACATGCCGCCGGCATGTGACAGCTCTCAGCTGAGAGCCCTGACATGCCGGCGGCAAAGTGCTCAGCTGAGCGCCCTGAGATGCCGCCGGCAAAGCGCTCAGCTGAGAGCTGACACATGCCGGCGGTCTGGCGCTCAGCTGAACGCCCTGACATGCCGGCGGCTTAGCGCTCAGCTGAGAGCTGACACATGCCGGCGGTCGGGCGCTCAGCTGAGCGCTCGGCTACCGAGAAATGTTGAAATGTTGCAGTAATGTTGTCCGTGGTCCATCAGGACCATGGACAACATACAGAATCACACAGCCTCAGTGCCCTCATGTGCAGCCGCTGGTGGTTAAGTTTCCTTAACTTGCGGTACACTTAGGGCACAATCGCGGCAAGTCCCCATACGGTACATTGCATGGAGACTTGCTGCGATTGCTGTGGGATTTTTTCCAATATAAGACATACCCCGAAAGTAAGACATAGTGGCACTTTTGGGGGTAAAAAGAAAGTGAGACACTGTCTTACTTTCGGGGAAACACGGTGTGTATATATATATATATATATATATATATATTACATATACATACACACACGTTATCCTTTTTAGTATTACAAAAGTTCAACCCCGATATCTAAGATATCTGAAGCTGACCCGTGCAGATTAATTTCCATTCAGTGGGGCTAATCATTTAGCGCACATGATCGATGTCTGCTCCATTCAGCCGGGGATTTGAGCCCCAATTGTCTGGATCAGTGGAGATCACGGTGGTTGGACCTCCTACTAATGAGAAAGAGATTCCCTATCTTTTGGATAGGATATCCGTTTCAATCTTGAAAACACCCCTTAAAGTCGTGGACAAGCTCAGTTGTCAGATCCCACGCCCCACCTTTCGCGAGAAAACAATCTGAGGATTGGTCTTAACTTTTCAATTTGGTACAACTTTTTGCCTTTTATGGAAAAGAAATAACTAACTAAGGAGAGGCATGTCTATGCATTAATTTAACCAATATAAAATTTAAAGGGAGTCCCTCCAAAATGTAAATTCCTACTTAAAACATTTACATAGAGGAATTGGTCCCACAAAAATCATATCACTATTATACATTTTTGTGCTTTATTAGTAAAGAAATCTACTTTTATTACATATGCAAATGAGGCACTTTGGTGCTTTCCCTGATCTTGATTGACAAGGCTCACTTGCCCAGAGTATGCGCTGAATGGACTCAAGATGTCATTCCTGCACATGCGTGTTGACTCTGAAGGAGCCCAGTGGCATGCAGTGTCAGTGCATGTGTGCACAAAGTGTGGGTGTGCTCTGAGCTCTAGCTCCTGTCTGCAGCCACAGCTCAATACACGGATACTCCCAGAAGTGTATTGAGCGTCGTCCGCAGACCAGGGTTGCCTATCAGAGCGCACCCACAATCAGCGTGAGCATTGTTAATCAAGATCAGGAAAAGTGCTCGGCATGCAAATTGGACAGCATAAAAGGTAAGTTCACACACTGCGTTTTTTGACGCTGCGTTTTTGTGGCAAAAAAACGCACAAAAATGCATCGCGGCGAAAAATGCGGCAAAAAACAAGTGCGTTTTTACCCCGTTTTGGTCCGTTTTTTGCTGCGTTTTTGCTCACTGCGTTTTTTATCAGTGAACAATTCCATTAAAGATTGTTAAAAAAAAAAAAAAAGGTCTGATGTCATTTCCTTCTTCAATATGTTCTTCATTCTCCACTAGTGTATGCAGGAGAGCAGACAGCTGCAGAACTACAAAGCTCAGCATACTCCATCCACTAGTGTATGCAGGAGTTTTTTTCCCCCCCAAAAAAATGACGTGGGCTTCGCCATATTTTTGCATGCTAGTCAGGTACAGCAGGCAGGTACGGGCTGCCCCCAACCCCCAGCTGCCTATTTGTACCTGGCTCGGAACCAAAAATATAGCGAAGTCCTTTTTTTTTAATTATTTCATGAATTTCATGAAATAATTTAAAAAAAAAAAAAAATGACGTGGGCTTCGCCCAATTTTTGGGTCCAGCTAGGTACAACTAGGCGGCTGGGGATTGGAATCCGCAGTGCAGAGTGCCCATGCTTTCTGGGCACCCCCGCTGCGAATTGCAGTCCGCAGCCACCCCAGAAAATGGCGCTTTCATAGAAGCGCCATCTTCTGGCGCTGTATCCAACTCTTCCAGCTGCCCTGATGCCGGGTGGCTCGCTGGGTAATGATGGGGTTAGGGCTAGCTGTATATTATCAGCTGGCCCTAAGCCCGAAATTCATGGTGTCATGCCAATATTAGACATGGCCACCATGAATTTCTAGGAAAGATAAAAAAAAAACACAACACACAGAATAATCTTTTTATTAGAAATAAAACACAACACAATTAGTGACTCCATCTTTATTGAAATAAAGAACCCCCCTCCGCAGTAATCCTGAGTCAAGGGTCCTGCGCCGTCCAATCCTGATCCAATATCATCTGATCGGTTTGCTGGAAGGCAAAGCGATCTGATGATGTGTCAGGTTCAAGGCTGTGAAGCACATCACACATCAGCTGATTGTATAAAAGCCATTTATACAATCAGCTGATGTATCAGTACAAAAAAAAAAAAATACACACTTCTGTGCAGACTCCCGTCCGATCGCTCCAGGAGCTGCCGGTAATCAGCGATGCGGTCTCCTGATGGCATCAGCTGATAGTTTAAGCCGGCCTGGCGGTAAAAAGCCGGCGTCACCGCGAGACTTACGATCAGCTGATGCGTCAGGTGATCATCGCCAGGTCCTGCAGCGCTGGGATGTGTCCCGGGATTCTGCACACAGCCGGAGCGGGAGTGGCGGTAATGGGAAGAGAAGCTGGGAGCAGACATGGGGAGTCTGCAGACAGGTGACTATGACATTTTTTTTTCTACTGTTCACTTTTGATTTCGCAGCTACTTCCACCTCCAGTCCGGACATGGCGCCGCACGGGAGCGGACATGGCGCCGGACAGGAGGTGAAAGCAGCGGTGGCGGTACCGGGAGGATTCACGCTTCTGTGTTTACCAACAGAAGGAATCCTCTTCCTGTACATGTCACTTTAATACCCACCTCTTGCGTTTATAGCTGCGTTTTTAGTCATAGAAACGCACTAAAATGCAGCTATAACATCTCATTGAACTCAATGGGTGGAAAACGCAGTGAAAAAAAGGGAATTTTGTTTACTTACCGTAAATTCCTTTTCTTCTAGCTCCTATTGGGAGACCCAGACAATTGGGTGTATAGCTTCTGCCTCTGGAGGCCACACAAAGTATTACACTTTTTAAAAGTGTAACCCCTCCCCTCTGCCTATACACCCTCCCGTGGACCACGGGCTCCTCAGTTTTGGTGCAAAAGCAGGAAGGAGAAAACTTATAAATTGGTCAAGGGTAAATTCAATCCGAAGGATGTTCGGAGAAGCGAAGACCATGAACCAATAGAACAAATCAACAAGAACAACATGTGTACACAAAAGAACAACCAGCCCGAAGGGCACAGGGGTGGGTGCTGGGTCTCCCAATAGGAGCTAGAAGAAAAGGAATTTACGGTAAGTAAACAAAATTCCCTTTTTCTTTGTCGCTCCATTGGGAGACCCAGGCAATTGGGACGTCCAAGAGCAGTCCCTGGGTGGGTAAAACAATACCTCAATAAAAAGAGCTGAAAATGGCCCCCTCTTACAGGTGGGCAACCGCCACCTGGAGGACTCGCCTACCTAGACTGGCGTCTGCCGAAGCATAGGTATACACTTGATAGTGCTTCGTGAAAGTGTGCAGACTAGACCACGTAGCTGCCTGACACACCTGCTGAGCCGTCGCCTGGTGCCGCAATGCCCAGGACGCACCTACGGCTCTGGTAGAATGGGCTTTCAACCCTGAAGGGAGCGGAAGCCCAGAAGTACGGTAGGCCTCGAGAATCGGTTCCTTGATCCACCGAGCCAAGGTGGACTTGGAGGCCTGAGAGCCCTTACGCTGGCCAGCGACAAGGACAAAGAGCGCGTCTGAATGGCGCAGGGGCGCCGTGCGAGACACGTAGACCCGGAGTGCTCTCACAAGATCCAAAAAGTGCAAATCCTTTTCACACTGGTGAATTGGATTAGGGCAAAAGGAAGGCAAGGAGATAACCTGATTTAGATGAAAAGGGGATACCACCTTAGGGAGAAATTCCGGGACAGGACGCAGAACCACCTTATCCTGGTGGAAGACCAGGAAGGGAGCTTTGCATGACAGCGCTGCAAGCTCAGACACTCTCCGAAGTGATGTGACTGCCACCAGGCAGGCCACCTTCTGAGAAAGACGGGAGATAGAGACCTCCCGCAGCGGCTCAAAGGGCGGCTTTTGAAGAGCCGTCAGGACCCTGTTAAGATCCCAAGGTTCCAACGGACGTTTGTAAGGTGGGACCATGTGGCAAACCCCCTGCAGGAACGTGCGGACCTGCGGAAGCCTAGCTAGTCGCTTTTGAAAAAATACGGAGAGCGCCGATACTTGGCCCTTGAGAGAGCCGAGGGACAAACCCTTGTCCATTCCAGATTGTAGGAATGAAAGGAATGTTGGTAAGGCAAACGGCCATGGTGGAAAACCGTTATCAGAGCACCAAGATAAGAAGATTTGCCAAGATCTGTAATAGATCTTGGCGGACGTTGGCTTCCTGGCTTGTCTCATGGTGGCAATGACATCCTGGGATAACCCTGAAGACGCTAGGAGCCAGGACTCAATGGCCACACAGTCAGGTTGAGGGCCACAGAATTCAGATGGAAAAACGGCCCTTGTGACAGCAAGTCTGGGCGGTCTGGAAGTGGCCACGGTTGACCCACCGTGAGATGCCACAGATCCGGGTACCACGACCGCCTCGGCAAGTCTGGAGCGACGAGAATGGCGCGACGGCAGGCGGACAGGATCTTGCGTAGTACCCTGGGCAGCATTGCCAGAGGGGGAAACACATATGGCAGTCGAAACTGCGACCAATCCTGGACCAAAGCATCCGCTGCCAGAGCTCTGTGATCCTGAGACCGCGCCATGAAGGCCGGGACCTTGTTGTTGTGTCGTGACGCCATGAGATCGACGTCCGGCGTTCCCCAGCGGCGACAGATCTCTTGAAACACGTCTGGGTGAAGAGACCATTCCCCCGCGTCCATGCCCTGACGACTGAGAAAATCTGCTTCCCAGTTTTCTACGCCCGGGATGTGAACTGCGGAGATGGAAGAGCCTGTGACTTCCACCCACTGCAGAATCCGCCGGACTTCCTGGAAGGCTTGACGGCTGCCAGTGCCGCCTTGGTGATTGATGTAGGCGACGGCAGTGGCGTTGTCCGACTGGATTCGGATCTGCCTGCCCTCCAGACACCGATGGAAGGCCAATAGGGCTAGGTAAACTGCCCTTATCTCCAGGATATTGATCTGAAGGGACGATTCTATTGGAGTCCAGGTTCCTTGAGCTCTGTGGTGGAGAGAAACCGCTCCCCAACCTGACAGGCTCACGTCCGTGGTGACCACGGCCCAGGTTGGAGGTAGGAAGGATTTTCCCCGAGACAGAGATGTGGGTAGGAGCCACCACTGAAGTGATGTTTTGGTTGCAAGGGAGCGAGAGATGTTCTTGTCGAGGGAAGCCGAACTCTTGTCCCATTTGCGAAGAATTTCCCATTGGACTGGCCGTAGATGGAATTGCGCGAACGGCACTGCCTCCATAGCTGCCACCATCTTCCCCAGGAAGTGCATGAGGCGCCTTAAGGGGTGTGACTGACTCCGAAGAAGTGATTGCACCCCCGCCTGCAGAGAAAGCTGTTTGTCACGCGGTAGCTTGACTAACGCTTGCTGGGTATGAAACTCCATCCCGAGGTAAGTCAGTGATTGGGTCGGCGTCAACGTGGATTTCGGGAAATTGATGATCCACCCGAACTGTTGGAGAGTCGCCAGAGTGACGGTAAGACTTTGTTGACACTCCACCCAAGAAGGGGCCCTGACTAGGAGATCGTCCAAGTAGGGGATCACCGAGTGGCCCTGAGAGTGCAGGACCGCCACGACGGATGCCATGACTTTGGTGAAAACCCGTGGGGCTGTCGCCAGGCCGAAGGGCAATGCGACGAACTGGAGGTGTTTGTCCCCGATGGCGAAACGCAGGAAACGTTGATGTTCGGGTGCGATCGGAACATGGAGATAAGCATCCTTGATGTCGATCGATGCTAGGAAGTCTCCCTGTGACATCGAAGCGATGACCGAACGGAGAGATTCCATCCGAAACCGTCTGGTTCTCACATGTCTGTTGAGCAGCTTGAGGTCCAGAACGGGCCGGAATGACCCGTCCTTTTTTGGCACCACGAACAAGTTGGAGTAAAAACCGCGACCACGTTCCTGAAGGGGAACGGGGATCACAACTCCTTCTACCTTTAGAGCGTCCACTGCCTGAAAAAGTGCGTCGGCCTGTGCGGGGGGCGGGGAGGTTCTGAAGAAACGAGCCGTAGGTCGAGAGCTGAACTCTATCCTGTAACCATGAGACAGAATGTCTCTCACCCATCGGTCTTGAACGTGTGGCCACCAGGAGTCTCCAAAGCGGGAGAGCCTGCCACCGACCGAGGATGTGGCTAGGTGAGGCCGAGAGTCATGAGCAGGCCGTCTTGGAGGCAGTGCCTCCTGCGGCCTTTTGGGGGCGTGACTTGGACCGCTACGCATAAGAGTTCCTCTGGCCTTTCTCCGGCCGGTTGGACGAAGAGGATTGGGGCTTGGCGGAGGGACGAAAGGACAGAAACCTCAATTGGATTTTTCTCTGCTGAGGTCTCTTAGGTTTGGACTGGGGTAAGGAGGAGTCCTTTCCCGAGGATTCCTTAATAATCTCATCCAACCGTTCGCCAAATAAACGTTCGCCAGAAAAAGGCAAACCAGTTAAGAACCTTTTGGAAGCAGAGTCTGCTTTCCATTCGCGCAGCCACATGGCCCTGCGGACAGCCATGGAGTTAGCGGATGCCACGGCCGTACGGCTAGCGGAGTCCAGGACGGCGTTCATGGCGTAGGACGAAAACGCTGATGCCTGAGAGGTTAAGGAAGAAACATGCGGAGCAGAATTCCGCGTGACAGCATTAATCTCAGTCAGACATGCCGAGATTGCTTGGAGAGCCCACTCTGCCGCAAAGGCCGGGGCGAAAGATGCGCCCGTGGCCTAATAAATAGACTTCACCAAGAGCTCTGTCTGTCAGTGGCATCCTTCAGGGATGAGCCATCGGCAACAGACACAACGGACCTAGCAGCCAATCTAGAGACTGGAGGATCCACCTTGGGAGAGTGTGCCCAGCCCTTAACGACTTCAGGTGGAAAGGGATAACGCGTGTCAGAGTGCCATTTAGCAAAACGCTTGTCCGGGACCGCTCTGGGCTTCTGGACAGCATCCCTGAAGTTAGAGTGATCAAAAAACGTATTGCGCGTACGTTTAGGGAATCGAAATTGGTGTTTCTCCTGCTGAGAAGCCGCCTCCTCTACAGGTGGGGGCGGGGGAGAGAGATCCAACACCTGGTTGATGGACGAGATAAGATCATTTACTAAGGCGTCCCCCTCGGGGGTATCAAGGTTGAGCTCCCACGTCCGCCTCGTCATCCTGAGAGTCCTCAAGCTGGGATCCAGAGCAGCGTGAGGAGGCCGGGGAAGAGTCCCAGCGAGGCCGCTTAGCCGGTCTGGGACTGCGATCCGGGCAGGAGTCCTCCGCCTGGGACCTAGGGGTTATCCTGGGAGCGCGCTGCGGCGCGGACCGAGAAGGCCCTGGGGGAGACAAACTAACAGGGGCCGGGGCCTGTGAAGAGCCCGGTCTGGACTGCAATGCCTCAAGGAGCTTAGATGACCATTTGTCCATAGACTGCGCAATGGATTGAGAAAGTGACAGAGAGTTTCTCAGCGAAAGAGGTCAATGACGGTGACTCTGTCCCTGCTGACTGCTCAGGGGGAGCAGGGAGATCTACCTAAGCCGAGGGGCCCACCAGTGCCCTAGGCTCCAGCTGAGCAAGAATGGCAGGAGTCGAGCATTGATCACAGTGAGGGTAGGTGGATCCCGCAGGCAACATAGCCCCACAAGAGGTACAGGCCGCGAAAAAAACCTGTGCCTTAGTAGCTTTGCTCCTTGTGGACGACATGCTGTAGTCTCTTAGGAGAGTGACCACTGAGGTTATAATGGGAAAAGGGTATACAGCCTTTCCAAACAGATATATATATACCTATTATATATTATATATTATATATATATATATATATATATATATATATATATATATATATATATATATATATATATATATATATATATATATATATATATATATATATATATATATCCCGGCACCCTAGAGGGACCAGCACCGAGTGACCGGTGTGGCTTACCAACCGCTAACGAGCGGAGTGTGTCCTCCAGATTCCCTGTCGTGAATCCCCCGAAGCTGCAGAGCTTTGCCGCTGATTAGCATCCACCGGCAGGACGCCAAAAATGTCCACCGGAGCTCACAGGGGGGGGAGTGGAGCCGAGGGCGGCGCTAGCAAAGAGCGGGAATCTGGAGTCCCCTAAGTGGTCAATGAGGGGGGAGTGAGACATGCAAGATGCTCCAGCCCTCAAATCCGACGTCATGTCGGTAATCCCGCCCTTACTCCTGACAGGCAGGCTCGGGATTTTTTGCGATTAGGCCGCGGCGAAGCCGGGGACTAAATTTAAGGCCGCGCCCGACAAGCAGGCACGGTCGGCGCGGAAGTCCGCCGAAAAGATAACGGACGGAACTACCGCGGCTTCCGGGGAGAAGGTGCGACCCACCCTGTACAGTCCCCACATGGGGACACAGAGTACCTTCAAGTTGCAGGGCCCGGTCCCTGGGGGTGAAGAAGCTCCGGTCCGGCAGGTTCCTCCAGGGGCTGCGGATGGAGCACGGTCCCAGCACATGGATGACCGCTTAGGATCCCACTTCTCCCAGAGCCGCATAAGGGATGGTGAAGGAGACGGCATGTGGCTCCAGCCTCCGTACCCGCAATGGGTACCTCAACCTTAACAGCACCGCCGACATAGTGGGGTGAGAAGGGAGAACATGCCGGGGACCCCATCGGGGTCCTCTTTTCTTCCATCCGACATAACTAAGTATGAGAATGCATGAGTGGATGTGTGCCTCCTTCCACACAAAGCATAAAACTGAGGAGCCCGTGATCCACGGGAGGGTGTATAGGCAGAGGGGAGGGGTTACACTTTTAAAAAGTGTAATACTTTGTGTGGCCTCCAGAGGCAGAAGCTATACACCCAATTGTCTGGGTCTCCCAATGGAGCGACAAAGAAACGCAAAAATAATTGAAATGTTGCGTTTTTGTGGGAACCACAAAAACGCAGCTAAGAAAAAACGCTGTGTGCAGACTACAAAAATGAAAACTCAGACTTTGCTGGGAAAGCAAAGTCATGCAGTTTTCTGAGCATAAACGCACCCAAAAAACGCGCAAAAACGCTGCGAAAAATGCATTGTGCGCGCATAGCCTAAAGCCCACTTTACACGTTGCAAATAGTTGTACAATCGCATTTGCGATGTGACACGCCCAGGTTGCATACGGGATCTTATGAGATTGCACGTAGGTCGGTCATTTGCTGTCACACGTGCGTTAGTAGTCTATGTTAAATTGATCAATTTTGTGTGCGATCCTTTAGATCATGTGTTCTGTGACGTATGCATTGGGCACCTTTTTTTTTTTTTTTTTTTTTATATTTATTGACTTGCCAAGCGTGTGTAATGTGTAGAGATGCGTTTTTACTATGTCATCTGCCGTTCAGCTCTGCTACATGGCCGCTAACAGCAGACACAGACAGCCATGTAGCAGAGCTGAATGGCAGATGACAGCAGACACAGACAGAGCCGCACTGTCAGAATGAACTCGGGTGAACTTCACCCGACTTCACGGTCATGCTGCGGCTCTGTCTGTGTCGCGCCCTGATTAGCGGTCACCAGTGAAGGACTCACCGGTGACCGCTAATCTCCTAAGTGACTGAAGTTAGCAGCCCTCTCTCATACTCACCAATCCCCGATGCTGCACGGCGTTCACACTGCTCCGGCAGCTTTTACTGTTTTGAAAAAGCCGGCCGCCCATTAAACAATCTCGTATTCCCTGCTTTCCCCGCCCACTGGCGCCTATGATTGGTTACAGTGAGACACGCCCCCACGCTGAGTGACAGGTGTGAAATAAATAATTAAATAATTAAAAAAAACGGCGTGCGGTCCCCCCCAATTTTAAAACCAGCCAGATAAAGCCATACGGCTGAAGGCTGGTATTCTCAGGATGGGGAGCTCCACGTTATGGGGAGCCCCCCAGCCTAACAATATCAGCCAACAGCCGCCCAGAATTGCCGCATACATTATATGCGACAGTTCTGGGACTGTACCCGGCTCTTCCCGATTTGCCCTGGTGCGTTGGCAAATCGGGGTAATAAGGAGTTATTGGCAGCCCATAGCTGCCAATAAGTCCTAGATTAATCATGTCAGACGTCTATGAGACACCTTCCATGATTAATCTGTAAATTACAGTAAATAAAACACACACACCCGAAAAAAATCCTTTATTAGAAATAAAAAACAGCGCTACTCACCGCCGCTCCTATCACCTCCACGCAGCAACTGAGGTGAGTAGCGCGATCAGCTGAGCTGTCACTGAGGTTACCCGCGGCCACCGCTGGATCCAGTGACAACGGGTAACCTCACTGACAGCTCAGCTGATCGCACGGCTGTCTTCATTACCTGCGTGGAGGTGACCGGAGCGGCTGTGTATTCTGCAGCTCCGGTCACCTCCATGCAGCAGCGCTGGAAGCGACGCTGGAGCATCCTGGATTACGCCGGACATGGAGGGCTTTTTGGGGCTGATTAAAGTGGTGAACCAGGGTATATGTTTGTGTTTTTTATTTCTAATAAAGGATTTTTTCGGGTGTCTGTGTTTATTTACTGTAATTTACAGATTAATCATGGAAGGTGTCTCATAGACGTCTGACATGATTAATCTAGGACTTATTGGCAGCTATGGGCTGCCAATAACTCCTTATTACCCCGATTTGCCAACGCACCAGGGCAAATCGGGAAGAGCCGGGTACAGTCCCAGAACTGTCGCATATAATGTATGCGGCAATTCTGGGCGGCTGTTGGCTGATATTGTTAGGCTGGGGGGCTCCCCATAACGTGGCGCTCCCCATCCTGAGAATACCAGCCTTCAGCCGTATGGCTTTATCTAGCTGGTTTTAAAATTGGGGGGGACCGCACGCCGTTTTTTATAATTATTTAATTATTTATTTCACTACACAGTATAGACACGCCCACCGGCTGCTGTGATTGGGTGCAGTGTGACACCTGTCACTCAGCGTGGGGGCGTGTCTCACTGTAACCAATCATAGGCGCCGGTGGGCGGGGAAAGCAGGGAATACGAGATTGTTTAATGGGCGGCTGGCTTTTTCAAAACAGTAAAAGCCGCCGGAGCAGTGTGAACGCCGTGCAGCGCCGGGGATCGGGGATCGGTGAGTATATGAGAAAGGGGGATAGACTGACATGGACAGAGAGTGAGGGACAGAGATAGTGACCGACTGACAGAGATTAGTGAATGACAGACATTGTGAGGCGCTTCAGAACGCAGCTTTTCAGCTGCGCTCTGAAGCGGACCTTTTTTAAGCTGCGGTGCAGAGCGCACACCTGCGCACATAGCATCAGACACCAAAATCGTATGAGGGATGTCACACGTTACAATTGACTAGGTTCCTGCAACAAAACGCTCAATTCTAAACAAAGATACGATGTGTTTGCGATCAACGGTTTTGCGTTCAATCCTGATCGCACGTAGATGTCACACGCAGATACCTCACAAACGATACAACTTACAACTTGACCCCAACGACGGATTGTGAGATATATTGAAGCGTGTGTAGCGGGCTTAACAGTGCCCTGAAGTGCTCTCATTTGCATATGAAATAAAAGATTATTTATCTGCCATTAAAATGTATACAGTTGGTATGTTTTTTTATAGGGGCAAAGTCCCTTATATAAATGCTTAAGTAATTAAAGTTTGCATCTTGTTGATAACAGACTCCCTTTAAGTTTGCTAAGCTAACCATATATCCAAATACATTGGCCAACACACACAGGCATATTGGCCCTCTGCCCAGCCCACAGTATATAAACCATATGCTCTCTCCGACCCCACTCCCAGCTGTACCCCTGACATAAGCAATTGGGTCACATACCTGGAAAGGCTCACTGATGCCGGCCAAACACTGCAAATTATGACAGAAATAGCCCAACAGAAATTCACCTCCATCAAGTGGAATTTCATCAGCATTAATGTAAACCTATAATGTGGCAACAATTAAAAGGTTATATTCTAGAACTTAATTAGATAATTCAGCATAATGAAATGGGGATTCTACATAATCCTGTATGTGGAAAACCCCTATTTATCTGTCCTATACAATCAGGAATTGCAAAAATTAGATTACATGAATATATTGTGTGTGCTAGTGTCATCCAGAATATATTGTGTGTGCTAGTGTCACCCAGAATATATTGTGTGTGCTGGTGTCACCCAGAATATATTGTGTGTGCTGGTGTCACCCAGAATATATTGTGTGTGCTGGTGTCACCCAGAATATAGTGTGTGTGCTAGTGTCACCGAGAATATAGTGTGTGTGCTAGTGTCACCGAGAATATATTGTGTGTGCTAGTGTCACCCAGAATATATCGTGTGTGCTGGTGTCACCCAGAATATATTGTGTGTGCTGGTGTCACCCAGAATATATTGTGTGTGCTGGTGTCACCCAGAATATAGTGTGTGTGCTAGTGTCACCGAGAATATAGTGTGTGCGCTAGTGTCACCGAGAATATATCGTGTGTGCTGGTGTCACCCAGAATATATTGTGTGTGCTGGTGTCACCCAGAATATATTGTGTGTTCTGGTGTCACCCAGAATATATTGTGTGTGCTGGTGTCACCCAGAATATATTGTGTGTGCTAGTGTCACCCAGAATATATCGTGTGTGCTGGTGTCACCCAGAATATATTGTGTGTGCTGGTGTCACCCAGAATATATTGTGTGTGCTAGTGTCACCCAGAATATATTGTGTGTGCTAGTGTCACCCAGAATATAGTGTGTGTGCTAGTGTCACCCAGAATATATTGTGTGTGCTGGTGTCACCCAGAATATATTGTGTGTGCTGGTGTCACCCAGAATATATTGTGTGTGCTAGTGTCACCCAGAATATATTGTGTGTGCTGGTGTCACCCAGAATATATTGTGTGTGCTAGTGTCATCCAGAATATAGTGTGTGTGCTAGTGTCACCCAGAATATATTGTGTGTGCTAGTGTCACCCAGAATATAGTGTGTGTGCTAGTGTCACCCAGAATATAGTGTGTGTGCTAGTGTCACCCAGAATATAGTGTGTGCGCTAGTGTCACCCAGAATATATTGTGTGTGTTGGTGTCACCCAGAATATATTGTATGTGTTGGTGTCACCCAGAATATAATTGTATGTGCTAGTGTCACCCAGAATATATTGTATGTGCTAGTGTCACCCAGAATATATTGTATGTGTTGGTGTCACCCAGAATATATTGTGTGTTGATGTTAACAGTGCATCAATTTGAGTGGTCCTTGAAATCCATGAGATTGAGAAAGGTTTATGCAGTCTATGAGGACAATGTCCAAAGGTAATACAGAGTGGATGCACATATACATTTATTACATGAAGATGATGTGTACATGAACATATTCTTTACTTACCTGATTACAGTCTTCACTAAAAGAAATTTCATCATCTTTAACCCAGGCATAAGTGACATAGTCATTTGTATGTCTAAAAGTAGCCTAAAAAACAAAACAAATTACCTGGGATAAACTAATTGCTAGCATTACTAATGGCTATGCATACGGTTAAAAAAAATATGATTATTAAAAAAAAATAATATTGCCAAAAGGCAAAAAAAAACAAAACACCTTTAGATAAAAGGACTACAAAGAATACTTACCTTTTAATTGATTATATTAATAATAGAAAGCTATCCCTAACTATTCACAGCAGAAGCGCAGTTGTCGATATTGAATTACACTGATATCAATTAAACTATTAAGAAATTGATTAAACTATCAGTGTACTTTGCTCCCATTCAAGAGAATTTCCAAAAGTGCACAACTGTGGACCCGCTGTTACCAGCACAGATATCTGAACATGGGGGGGCAGGGATCTTGGATAGCTAAAGTATATTGTTGTATCATTTACTTTATGAAAGGAGTGCTCTAAAATCCAGAGTAATTTTCCTCCTAAATCGATATCTATTTAGTGTCATAATCTAAACTATTTTCTAATATACTTTAATTAAAAATTCCGTAAAGTTCCATAACTACGCTATGTAACGGCTTTCCTATTTTTTTTTTGACAGCGCTTTCAGAATCCCAATGTATGCTGGGATACTCAAACGAAGCGTCATCAGGAGGCATAGGCTTTAGTCACTGCAGCAGACTTTGTCCTCTCCCTGAAACAAAGCATCATCAAGGATGCTTGTTTCAGAGAGGCTGGGCTTGTCCCAGTGCAATGTGCACAATGACAGTGCACTGTATATGTTGATCGCTCAGGAGAGCGCACTGTCAGAATACCCAGCGTCCAGAGACCAGGGAATTCACTTTCGAGGGCAGCTCTGGTCTCTCCACGCTAGGTTTTCTGACAACACGCTCTTTTGCAGAAGAATCACTACTGCAAATCTGAGCCAGTAACCGAGAGCGCGCTGTCATTGTGCACATCACACTGGGACTAACCCAGCCACTGAAACGAGCGTCACTGATGATGCTTCGTTGCAGGTAGGGGGCAGAGGCTGCGTCATTAACCGCAGCCTCTGCCTCCTGATGACACTTCGTTTGAGTACTCCAGCATGCACTGGGATTCTCAAACAAAGCGCTATCAAAAAGGAAGTGAAAAAAAATATAGAAAAGCAGTTAGATAGTGTAGTAATGGAACGGTAGGCAATTTTTAATTGACCGGAGAAAAAAAGTGGATATGATGCAAAAAATTGCAAGTTTATTAATGACTGATACATAAACACAGTAACAAAAGATACGTCAGTAAATGTGAAAGAGGTGACAGAAAAAGGCAGGTTCTACCAAATGAGAATAGGAAGACACATTACTATGGTATTATATGCTACCTTGTACCTATATACGCTCTTTGGTAATGTGCTCATTTTTACATTGTACATTTGTGCCAATAGTGTTCCTGCCTTTTTCTGTCACCTCTTTTACATTTACTGACGTATCTTTTGTTACTGTGTTTATGTACCAATCATTAATAAACTTGCAATTTTTTTGCATCAAATCCACTTTTTTTCTCCGGTTTTTATCCAGTTTTGTGTGGGTTGCAAAATTTCCCATGGGATACTGCACAGGTTCCTTGATGGTTACAGCATATATGTACACTTTGTTCTAACTTAGCCTCATGGATTTTTTTGGTTATTTAATTTTTAATTGACATATATTAAAAAATAGTTTAGAATATAGCCCTTTACAGAACGGAATTTAGAAAGAAAAATTACTTTGGAATCTGAAGCACCCCCCCCTTTTTGTTTTTTTTTTTTTTTAATCATCAGGCCCTTTATTGAAGGGATTGGTTTGATCTTTGCTATAATTATTATCTACATCATTACATACATACATCGTTAGCCCACGCACGCAAGTAGCAAAAAGATGTTATGTTTGTCAAAATAAATCGGTTTCTTGGAAATATTTATATATTAATCATCAAAGATGGACAGAAAAGAAGCAATAACTCTGCAGGGAAGAAAGCCATTAAACCTCATAGATTCTGTCAATGCATCATATATAACAAAACTTGGTATAGAATTTCTCATATTCTATGAGAGGTGCATTACAGGAATAATCACAGGTTTCTACTGTAAGCTGATCTTCATTTACACAAAAGGCATTAACCATTACATACCCTGTAGAGCCCAATCCAATCCCAGGTACTGCTGGGAAAATCTTTGCTCACAGAATAGCTGATGAGAGAGTCGTGATCGGCGTTCCATTCTCCCTCCGCTCGTAGAGTTACTGAAGGTGCGAGGATCAGAGGCTTCACCTACAAGTAATTTGACAGATCACTTGGACAAGGAGCGTTGTAGATCACCGTACAATTAACCATCAAGATTTGTGCCTACTTCAGACATTGCATAGTAAAGAAGTAAATCATATAAACAAGGCACGGATTAGCATTGTACATTTCCGAAACTATAATTTTAAAAAGTTATTTTCTGTGAAAGTCTTTGTCCATGGGAATCCGCCTGAGATTATTTGGAATGTCACGTCCATATGGTCACATAACATGGCCACACTGCTGATACAGAGTGCCTTATGGGATTACACTTGGCTCAACATTTTTATTTATTTCTTATCATACTTATGGATTTGCACAATTAGATATGTTTAAAAAAAAAAAAAAAAATGTTCCTATGCCGAGATAATCTTATAGATGTGCCCCTGCTATGTACAATGTAATGGCCGTGTCTGACCGTACAGGGACATGGTCTGATCATAACAGCTCCTGGACCGGGGACAAGGCTAAAAAGAGTATATATACAGTACAGACCAAAAGTTTGGACACACCTCATTCAAAGAGTTTTCTTTATTTTCATGACTCTGAGAATTGTAGATTCACATTAAAGACATCAAAACTATGAATTAACACATGTGGAATGAAATACTTAAAAAAGTGCGAAACAACTGAAAATATGTCTTATATTCTAGGTTCTTCAAAGTAGCCACCTTTTGCTTTGATTACTGCTTTGCACACTCTTGGCATTCTCTTGATGAGCTTCAAGAGGTAGTCACCGGAAATGGTTTTCCAACAGTCTTGAAGGAGTTTCCAGAGATGCTTAGCACTTGTTGGCCCTTTTGCCTTCACTCTGCGGTCCAGGCTCACCCCATACCATCTCGACTGGGTTCAGGTCTGGTGGCTGTGGAGGCCAGGTCATCTGGCTTAGCACCCCATCATTCTCCTTCTTAGTCAAATAGCCCTTACACAGCCTGGAGGTGTGTTTGGGGTCATTGTCCTGTTGAAAAATAAATGATGGTCCAACTAAACGCAAACCGGATGGAATAGCATGCCGCTGCAAGATGCTGTGGTAGCCATGCTGGTTCTATATGCCTTCAAATTTGAATAAATCCCCAACAGTGTCACCAGCAAAGCACCCCCACACCATCACACCTCCTCCTCCATGCTTCACGGTGGGAACGAGGCATGTAGAGTCCATCCATTCACTTTTTCTACAAAGACACGGTGGTTGGATCCAAAGATCTCAAATTTGGACTCCTCAGACCAAAGCACAGATTTCCACTGGTCTAATGTCCATTCCTTGTGTTCTTTAGCCCAAACAAGTCTCTTCTGCTTGTTGCCTGTCCTTAGCAGTGGTTTCCTAGCAGCTATTTTACCATGAAGACCTGCTGCACAAAGTCTCCTCTTAATAGTTGTTCTAGAGATGAGAAGGTGTGTCCAAACTTTTGGTCTGTACTGTATATAGATGTTACAGCACAATATCACAGCTGATTGTTTTTGTGAAGGAAAACATTTGTCTGCCTGTTTTTAAAAAATGTTTTACCTCAAAGAAAGAATAATTTGTGATCCTGTGCTATAATGTTTGTATACTTTATCACTTCCTCCCCAGCTCGGGAGATGTGGTATGATCAGACACGGCCATTACACAGTACATAGTATGAACACATATATAAGATTATCTTAGCACAGGAACATTTTCTTTAAACACTTCCAATTGTGGAAATTATTATTATATTAAGATCTATTGATTAAAATGAACTTTAAAATTAGCTTTGTTCATAGGAAAACCTCTTTAATTAAATACTACCATAGTGTTTTTAAGTATCGTGTTCAGTGCAGTGTACCTGTATGGTGAAGGTTCCTGTTACCGGTTTGTGATCACTAATCCCATAGCTCATGTGACTTGCATACTTTTCTAAATGGACTTTTAAGATATGCTCAAAATCTGTGCCAGCAGCTTCGTCCAATTCACTCTCTGAATCCTCCTTTAATTTCCACAGAATGCGATCAGTCCAAGCTGGTTTGCGTTTTTTTCCACTAGAAAATAAAAGATTATAAGATTATATACAGAAGGGTAACTGAAGAAGAAGTCAAATCCTAAAACAAATATGCTTTTCACGGCAGTCCACATGTTCTAGCTCTTAGGTCCTATAGTTTTCCACTAGGTACTGTACAGTCCCATACCATGGAGAACAAGACTTTGCACACAATCAGGGCACTGAGGATTTCATCGGAAGGTCCTGTGCGGTGATTTTTGCTACGGAGCCTTTGGAAAAATGTAGTCCAGTGTGAATTAGGCTTAGTTTGGTGCCGTTGAGCTGCTGTGCCACTAGCTGTTCAGGTGTTTGTTGATGGCCATGTCATCATCTCTGTGGTGACAAAAATCTTGCGAGTTTTGGCATTGTCACACCAGTTTGAAGCAACTCTGCCGAAATGAGCAGAACTGTGGAGGACTTCGGGCAGGATGGGGTGTGTCCATTGCCGCCTGTTAAATTCGACAAATACCACTAAAGACGTGCCGGATTCATTAGGTGAAATGTGCCCCTCAAAGAGAACAGTGCACCCAGAACCACTAGCAGTTCTTGGTGCATATCTAGAACCCCTCCCTAACAGGCTCAGTAGCATATAGTAGAATATAGTAGCATAAACAGATCTTAGAAAAAGTATTTGCTAAAGATGGCAGTGACTAGTCACAAGGGCTTTGGTACTGAGCTCCTTTGACACCGGGTGTATGCGTACTTGGCTTCAAATAGGCCCACTGCCCATGATTGGAAGTTGTCCGCAATTCCGGTCATGCACACTACTCCTCTCTGAATTCGAGACACACATCTGGCTATGGAGTAGTGCGCATGACCGGAAGTGCAGACTACTTCCAATCATGGGCAGTGAGCGTCTTTGAAGTCAGATACGCATGCACCAAGCGTCAAAGAAGCTCAGTGCTAACAGGTACAAAGCCGTGCGCATGCACAGCTTTGTATCACGTTACTATGACGCTGGCTGTTGTAAAGCAGGTCATCATGCCTACAGGGGCGTGATAACATGCTATCTGGGCCGACTAGTCAGGGAACGCCCTTGTGACTAGTCACTGCCCTAATTAGCATATCAAACGATCTTTAGAAATACTTTTTCTAAAGATCTGTTTATGTATGCTACTAGATGCTGGGACTGTTAGGCCCTGTGAGCACTGGAAAACGGAATTTTCTTAAGAAAATTCAGCAGGGTCTGAAAGATTACTGCACCCACGGTAAAAAAAACGCAGCAAACCGCACCCGAAAACCGCATGCGGTTTGCGGCGGTTTTACCACGGTATTGCTTGCGGTATTGCCGTGGTTTTGCCGCGTGCAGGTTGGTATATGTGTTTTAATGCATTCAATGCAATAAAGCACATTGAAGAAAAATATCTCCCAGGGAGATAACATTTCTTAAGGGCTCCATTGTGGAATGAATTGGACCCCATTATCCTTAATGAAGAGTGGCACCTGTATAAATTTGGTGAGATAAATCCAATTTATTATCATTACCAGTAGACTTCAATGGCACCCATGATTTGGTGAGATGGGTCCAATCTATTATTGTGGTTGAAATTCAACTATAGTTTTGGTTTATACATATCCCCTAAGTGACAGGAGGGGCCAAACCTACTTTTTAGTGTTGTTTGTCTGTGGTTATTTAACCATTTTAGTGGAATTATTAAAGGTTAATTTTTTAATTTTCTTTGCACTAAGAGAGCTGCTATTCTGAAATTTGCTATCATTGTTTGAATTTTGAAATTTACCCATTGGCTATTTGCGTCCTGCGGGATTTCACAATTACATTGCAGTCAATGGAGTGAAATGCCGTAGCGACGTGCGGAAAGAAGGGAATTTTGTTTACTTACCGTAAATTCCTTTTCTTCTAGCTCCAATTGGGAGACCCAGACAATTGGGTGTATAGCTATTGCCTCTGGAGGCCACACAAAGTATTACACTTAAAAGTGTAAGGCCCCTCCCCTTCTGGCTATACACCCCCAGTGGGATCACTGGCTCACCAGTTTTAGTGCCAAAGCAAGAAGGAGGAAAGCCAATAACTGGTTTAAAGACCAATTCAATCCGAGGAAACATCGGAGAACTGAACCATACCACATGAACAACATGTGTACCCGAAAAAACAGAAAAACCCCGAGAAAACAGGGCGGGTGCTGGGTCTCCCAATTGGAGCTAGAAGAAAAGGAATTTACGGTAAGTAAACAAAATTCCCTTCTTCTTTGTCGCTCCATTGGGAGACCCAGACAATTGGGATGTCCAAAAGCAATCCCTGGGTGGGTAAAAGAATACCTCATGATAGGGCCGTCAAACGGCCCTCTCCTACAGGTGGCCAACCGCCGCCTGAATGACTTATCTACCTAGGCTGGCGTCTGCCGAAGCGTAGGTATGCATCTGATAATGCTTGGTAAAAGTAAGTAGACTCGACCAGGTGGGTGCCTGACACACCTGCTGAGCCGTAGCCTGGTGCCGTAATGCCCAGGATGCACCCACGGCTCTGGTAGAATGGGCCTTCGGCCTTGAGAGAACCAGAAGCCCAGTAGAACTGTAGGTTTCAAGAATTGGTTCCTCGAGCCCCCGAGCAAGGGTGGATCTGGAAGCTTGCGACTGTTTACGCCGACCAGCGACAAGGACAAAGAGTGCATCCGGGTGGCGCAGGAGCGCCATGCGGGAAGTAGAACCTGAGTGCTCTCACCAGAACCAACAGATGCAAATCTTTCTGAAATTGATGGACTGGACGAGGACACAAAGAAGGTGAGGTGATATCCTGATTGATATGAAAATGGGATACCACCTTAGGGAGAAATTCCGGAACCGGACGCAGAACTACCCTGTCCTGGTGAAGGACCAGGAAGGGAGTTTGTATGAGAGCGTTGCTAGCTCGGAAACTCTCCTAAGAGACGAGACCGTTACTAGAAGGCCACTTCCCGTGAAAAACGGGAAGGGAGACATCCTTCAAAGGCTCGAAAGGCGGCATCTGGAGAGCAATTAGAACCTTGTTCAGATCTCAGGGCTCTAACGGCCGCTTGTACGGAGTGCTGAGAAGACAAACTCCCCGTAGGAACGTGCGTACCTGAGGAAGTCGTCGTTTCTGAAAAAATACAGATAGCGCTGAGACTTGTCCCTAAAGGGAACTGAGCGACAACCCATTTTCCTACCTAGATTGCAGGAAGGAAGGAAACATAGACGATGCAACCGGCCAGGGAGAAACACCCTGCGCCGAGCACCGAGATAAGAACATCTTCCACGTCCTGTGGTCAATCTTGGCGGACGTTGGTATGCTAGCCTGTGTCATGGTGGCAACCACGTCCTGAGGTAATCCTGACGACACTAGGTTCCAGGACTCAATGCCACACCATCCGGTTGAGGGCCGTAGAATTCAAATGGAAGAATGGCCCTTGAGACAGCCAGTCTGATTGGTCTGGTAGTGCCCCCGGTTAGCCTACCGTGAGGCACCACAGAACCGAGTACCACAACATCCTCGGCCAATTTGTAGCGACGAGGATGGCGCGGCCGCAGTCGGTCTTGATCTAGCGCAGTACTCTGGGCAACAATGCCAGAGGTGGCACCTAAGGTAGCTGGAACTGCGACCAATGCTGAACTAAGGCGTTTGCCGCCAGAGCTCGATGATTGTGAAACCGTGCCATGAAGCTGGCACATTGTTGTTGTGCCGTGACGCCATTAGATCGACGTCCGGCCTCTGTCAGCGGCGCCAGATCTCCTGAAACCCGTCCGGGTGAGGAGACCATACTCTTTCGGCCACACCTCAGCGACTTAGGAAGTCAGCTTCCTAGTTTCCACACTTGGGATGTGAATTGTGGATATGGTGGATGCCGTGTCTTCCACCCACATCAGAACCTGCCGGACTTCCTGGAAGGCTTGCCGGTTGCGCGTTCTTCCTTGGTGGTTGATGTATGCCACCGCTGTGGAGCTGTCCGACTGAAGTCGGATATGCTTGCTTTCCAGCCGCTGTTGGAAGGATTGTAGGGCAAGATACACTGCTCTGTGTTCAAGAACATTGATCTGAAGAGTGGACTCTTGCTGAGTCCACGTACCCTGAGCGCTGTAGTGGAGAAAAACTGCTCCCCACCCTGATAGACTCGCGTCTGTCGTAACTATCGCCCAGGACGGGGATAGGAAGGACCTTCTTTTTGACCAAGAGGTGAGAAGAAGCCACCACCGTAGAGATTCCTTGGCCGCCTGAGAAAGAACGACGACTCTGTTGAGGGACGTCGACTCCTCGTCCCATTGGCGGAGAATGTCCCATTGTAGTGGACGCAGTAAAACTGCGCGAAAGGAACTGCCTCCATTGCTACCATCTTACGTAGGAAGTGCATGAGGCGTCTCAATGTGTGCGACTGGTTCTTAAAGAAGAGCTTGCAGCCCGTAGTGAATGCTGTTTGTCTAGCGGCAGCTTCACTATCGCTGAGAGAGTAAGAAACTCTATGCCTAGATATGTTATCGATAGGGTCGGGGTCGGATCTGACTTTAAAAAGTTGATGATCCACCCAAAACTCTAGAGAGTCTCCAGCGCAACGTTCGGGCAGTGTTGGCATGTTTCCTAAGAGAGTGCCTTGACAAGTAGATCGTCTAAATACGGGACCACAGAGTGACCCTGAGAGTGCAGGACTGTGACTACTGCTGCCCTGACCTTGGCGAAGACCAGTTGGACTGTCGCTAGCCGGAAGGTAGAGCTACGAACAGAGGGTGTTCGTCTCCTATAACGAAGCGTAGAAACGCTAGTGCTCTGGATCAATCGGCACGTGTGGATAAGCATCCTTGATGCCTAATGATGCTAGGAAATATCCTTGGGACCTTGAGGCGATGACATGGCGGAGGGATTCCATCCGGAACCGCCTGGTGTCCACGAGCTTGCTGAGCATTTTTAGATCCAGAACGGGACGGAACGGCCCGTTGTTATAGGTACCGCAAAGAATTTGGGGTAAAAACCGTGACCTTGTTCCTGAAGAGGAACGGGGGTCATCACTCTTTCTGCCTATAGAGTGCACCCTGTTTGCAGAAGAGCAGCGGCCCGGCCGGGAGGTGGAGAAATTCTGAAGAATCGAGTTGGAGGACGAGAAGTGAGCTCTATCCTGTACCCGTGAGACAGAATGTCTCACACTCAATGGTCATTGACCTATGGCAGCTAAATATCGCCAAGGCGGGAGAGCCTGCTACCGACCGAGGCCGCAAGTCATGAGGAAGCCGCCTTGGAAGCGGGTTTTCAGACTGTCGCTTTTTTGGGCGAGACTGAGCCCGCTAAGAATCTTAGCTCCTCTGATCCTTTTGAGTCCACATTGGACGAGGAAAAATGGGACCTGCCCGAGCCTCGAAAAGGCCGAAAACCCCGACTGCCTCTTGCTCTGTTGGGGTTTGTTGTGTCCGGGCTGAGGAAAGGATGAATCCTTACCCCTGGACTGTTTGATGGTTACATCCAACGCTCACCAAACAGTCGGTCAGCAGAAAAAGGCAACTGGTTAGGCAACCTTTTTTGGAAGCAGAATCTGCCTTCCATTCACTTAACGAGCAGACCAGGCTCTGCTTAAAAACACGGAGTAGCGGAGGCTACCGCCGCACGGTTCGCAGAGTCCAGGACAACCTGAATCGCGTAAGAAACAAATGCAGACATTTGAGAGGTTAAGGATGCCACCTGCGGCACAGATGTACGTGTAACCGTGTCAATCTGTGTAAGACAAGCTGAAATAGCTTGGAGTGCCCCAAGGGAGAGAATGCCGGAGCCAACGGTGCGCCGACAGCCTCATAGATGGCTTTCGACCAGAGATCCATCTGTCTGTCAGTGGCATCTTTGAGTTTGCAGTCCCATCTCCCACTGCAACTATGGATCTAGCTACAAGCCTGGAGATTGGAGGATGCCGCTCGGGACATTGGGTCCAGTCCTTGACCAAGTCAGGGGACAGGGATAACGTGTATCCTAAGCCGTTTGGAGAAGCGCATATCTGGATAAGCGTGGTGTTCCTGGACTGCCTCTCTGAAGGCAGAGTGGTCCAGAAAAATACGTGAAGCTGACTCCTCCACTGGAGGAGCTGTGAGAAATAACCCACATTCTATAGATGGACGCTATAAGATTATTTACTATGGCGTCACAATCAGGTGTATCCAGATTGAGAGCGGTCTCAGGATCAGAATCCTGAGCCGCTACTTCCGCCTCATTACACAGCGAGTCCTTCTGTTAGGACCCTGATGAAACCGAGGCCGCTCATAGCGAGCCCACTTAGGCTGTCTGGGACTGACGTCCGTGCAGAGCCGTGACTCTGGGATGCGTGTGACATTCCCGGAGCTGTTAGTTATTCACACTGAGGGGGGCCATGGATCAATGATTCAACAGTGCCCATATTGTGAGAGACATGTCCGGACTGCTAGGCTTCTAGTATCATAGCCATAGTCTCAGAAAAACTGTCAGTAAATACTGCAGACACCGTCCTCATCCCCTGGCCATTAATGCATACAATGGGAGTCTATGTACCTGCCGGCCGTATAGCCGTACATGCTGTACCAGCTGTATAGAAAAACATGTGGTTCTGCACCTTTGTTTTACACAGAGAATATGCTGATAACTCCTCCGCATAATCCAGGAGGGTATATACAACGTGCGACCAAACAGTGCAATGTATATAGTACAAGCATATCTATAAGTGCACTTCTGCACTAGTGGGGTTAGCACCACAGGTGCTGCTTAACGCCTGTTACAGCGATTGTGTGACTATCAGAATGCCAGGGTCTTCCACACTTGTCTCTGTATCGTACAGAAACTGACACTAATGGCTGCCGGTGTCCTTGTAGAGAAGGAAGCCGTGGGCGTGCCTGAGAAAGTGCGGGAATCCGGATTCACAGTGCACACAGTGAGAGGGGTGGAGTATGCAAAACATACTCCAGCTCTCAGCTCTGCTCTATGCAGCGTCACGCCCCTACCCTGACTGTCAGGGCTGTGGGCGGTAACGAAGGGAGACTAGGCCCAGAAGCCGGGGACTCGAGTTAACAGCGCGGCCGCCGTAAAAGCGCGGGCCGCGCTGAAGTCCCCGGCGCACCACAAGTGCCAGCCGCGCCGCAGTTCCAGCGGCCGGCGCGACCGATTCATAGAAGTGGCCAGCGTCCCGCCCCTCTCCTGACTGGCAGGTCTGGGGGCGGGAACGAACGGAAGCAGGCCGCAAAAGCCGGGGACTCTAGTTATCAGCGCGGCCGCCGTAAAAGCGCGGGCCGCGCTGAAGTCCCCGGCGCACCACAAGTGCCAGCCGCGCCGCTGCCAGCGGCCGGCGCGACCGATTCCTGGAAGTGGCCAGCGTCCCGCCCCTCTCCTGACTGGCAGGTCTGGGGGCGGGAACGAACGGAAGCAGGCCGCAAAAGCCGGGGACTCTAGTTATCAGCGCGGCCGCCGTAAAAGCGCAGGCCGCGCTGAAGTCCCCGGCGCACTACAAGTGCCAGCCGCGCCGCAGTCCCAGCGGCCGGCGCGACCAATTCCCATAAGTGAGCCTGCTTCAGCAAAGCTGAATGAGGCCATGGCACAGGCGCCGCAGCGCTGATGTCCCCCGGCGCACTACAACACCCAGCATGCTGCGGTGTGAGCGCCAAATGCACGGGGACACAGAGTACCTTGAGGAAGCAGGGCCATGTCCCTGATGTACTCCGCTCCATCCAGCATCTTCTCCAGGGGCTGTAGATGGAGCACGGTCTCAGTGCCTGGAGACCGGTAAATCCCACTTCACCCAGAGCCCTGTAAAAAGGGATGGGGAAGGAATCAGCATGTGGGCTCCTGCCGCCGTACCCGCAATGGGTACCTCAACCTTACAAACACCTCCGACATACAGTGGGGTGAGAAGGGAGCATGCTGGGGACACTATATGTGTCCTCTTTTCTTCCATCCGACATAGTCAGCAGCTGCTGCTGACTAAAAAGTGGAGCTATGCGTGGATGTGTTGCCTCCTTCGCACAAAGCACAAAACTGGTGAGCCAGTGATCCCACTGGGGGTGTATAGCCAGAAGGGGAGGGGCCTTACACTTTTAAGTGTAATACTTTGTGTGGCCTCCAGAGGCAATAGCTATACACCCAATTGTCTGGGTCTCCCAATGGAGCGACAAAGAAAGAAGTGACATGCAATTGTTTTTGCTGCGGCAATCCCGCAGCAAAACATGCAGCTGTCAAAATCCGCATAGTGCGCACAGCATTTTTTTTCCCATAAGTTTTGCTGGTGAATCACTGCAGAGATGTTATGAACATAACATGCAGCAAAACCGCAGGAAATCTGCGGCAAAAACCGGCAAGTGCGCACAGGGCCTTAGGCATGAATTCTAGATCTGCACCCAGAACTGCTTGTGGTTCTGGGTGCACTGGGGACCCGACAGGTTCCCTTTAATAAATGACTTCGTACTCCAGTGAGCCCTTCATTAAGGGTATGTGCACATTTTAATTTTTATTTACAGTGGAACCTCGCTTAACGAGTAACCCACTTAACGAGAATTTCGCTTAACAAGCAAAGCTTTCTGTAAATTTGTAACCCGGTTTATGAGAAAGCTTTGATGTACGAGCAAAATCCTCACCGCACACACTTCCGGTTCCGTACATCCACCGCGCTCTGACCCGCACTTGCAGTCCACACAAACACACACAAGCACGCACAAACAGACACGCACACACACACACATACAGTATTATACTCACCTTACCTTCCGTTTCATCGCCAGCCTCATGGTTCTTGTAGTCCGCTGGCTCATTGCGACGTCCTCGCAGCGAACTACAAGACCCAGGACGCCGGCGATGGAATGGAAGGTAAGGTGAGCGTAATATGTGTACCTTCTGTTCCATCGACGGCCTCCTGGGTCCTGTAGTTCGTCGGTATAGGCTGTGCATCGGCAACCATAGCGATGAAGCAGGAACTTCCTCTGTCACCGCTACTCAAAGGCAGCGCGCTGACCAATCAGAGGCAAGCAGCTCCTGCCTTTGACGTCAGCGCTCTGGCAGCGGAAGTTCCTCCCTCATCGTTATGGTAACCCGATACACAGCCCGTACCAGAGAACAGCAAGTCCCAGGAGACCGGTGATGGAACGGAAGGTAAGGTGAGCATAATATGTGCATGTGCTTGTGTGTTTGTATAAGTTTGTGCGTGTTTGTGCATGTGTAGAATAACACAATAGGGGACCTGAATGGGACATTTAACAAGTTGTGGAACGAATTGCCTGCATTGCAATGATTTCCTATGGGAAATTTTGCTTTGCTGAACGAGTAACTTGGTTAACAAGCACAGTCCCAGAACGGATTGTTCTCGTTAACCAAGGTTCCACTGTACTGAGTTTTTGACACATTTTTTCCCTGCACAGTTGTCACAAAAAAACAAAGACTACCGTGTTTCCCCGATAGTAAGACACCCCCGATAGTAAGACACCCCCGATAGTAAGACGTAGTGGGGGTTTTGGGGGGGGTCGGCTAATGTAAGACGTACCCCGAAAGTAAGACGTAGTAAAAATTTATTTATTTTTTTTCTTCTTTACAGTACAGTTACAGCGGCCGAGCGCTCAGCTGAGCGCCCTGACATGCCGGCGGCCGAGCGCTCAGCTGAGAGCCCTGACATGCCGCCGGCATGTGACAGCTCTCAGCTGAGCGCCCTAACATGCCGGCGGCCGAGCGCTCAGCTGAACGCCCTGACATGCCGCCGGCATGTGACAGCTCTCAGCTGAGAACCCTGACATGCCGGCGGCCGAGCGCTCAGCTGAGCACCCTGACATGCCGCCGGCATGTGACAGCTCTCAGCTGAGAGCCCTCACATGCCGGCGGCAAAGCGCTCAGCTGAGCGCCCTAACATGCCGGCGGCCGAGCGTTCAGCTGAGCGCCCTGACATGCCGCCGGCATGTGACAGCTCTCAGCTGAGAGCCCTGACATGCCGGCGGCAAAGCGCTCAGCTGAGCGCCCTAACATGCCGGCAGCCGAGCGCTCAGCTGAGCGCCCTGACATGCCGCCGGCATGTGACAGCTCTCAGCTGAGCGCCCTGACTTGCCGGCGGCAAAGCGCTCAGCTGAGCGCCCTAACATGCCGGCGGCCGAGCGTTCAGCTGAGCGCCCTGACATGCCACCGGCATGTGACAGCTCTCAGCTGAGAGCCCTGACATGCCGGCGGCAAAGCGCTCAGCTGAGCGCCCTAACATGCCGGCGGCCGAGCGTTCAGCTGAGCGCCCTGACATGCCGCCGGCATGTGACAGCTCTCAGCTGAGAGCCCTGACATGCCGGCGGCAAAGCGCTCAGCTGAGCGCCCTAACATGCCGGCAGCCGAGCGCTCAGCTGAGCGCCCTGACATGCCGCCGGCATGTGACAGCTCTCAGCTGAGCGCCCTGACTTGCCGGCGGCAAAGCGCTCAGCTGAGCGCCCTAACATGCCGGCGGCCGAGCGTTCAGCTGAGCGCCCTGACATGCCGCCGGCATGTGACAGCTCTCAGCTGAGAGCCCTGACATGCCGGCGGCAAAGCGCTCAGCTGAGCGCCCTAACATGCCGGCGGCCGAGCGCTCAGCTGAGCGCCCTGACATGCCGCCGGCATGTGACAGCTCTCAGCTGAGCGCCCTGACATGCCGGCGGCCGAGCGCTCAGCTGAGCGCCCTGACATGCCGCCGGCATGTGACAGCTCTCAGCTGAGAGCCCTGACATGCCGGCGGCAAAGCGCTCAGCTGAGCGCCCTAACATGCCGGCAGCCGAGCGCTCAGCTGAGCGCTCTGACATGCCGCCGGCATGTGACAGCTCTCAGCTGAGCGCCCTGACATGCCGGCGGCCGAGCGCTCAGCTGAGCGCCCTGACATGCCGCCGGCATGTGACAGCTCTCAGCTGAGAGCCCTGACATGCCGGCGGCTGAGCGCTCAGCTGAGAGCTGACATGCCGGCGGTCAGGCGCTCAGCTGAACGCTCGGCTACTGAGAAATGTTGCAGTAATGTTGTCCGTGGTCCATCAGGACCATGGACAACATACAAGATCACGCAGCCTCAGTGCCCTCATGTGCAGCCACTGGTGGTTAAGTTTCCTTAACTTGCGGTACACTTAGGGCGCAATCGCGGCAAGTCCCCATACGGTACATTGCATGGAGACTTGCTGCGATTGCTGTGGGATTTTTTCCAATATAAGACATACCCCGAAAGTAAGACATAGTGGCACTTTTGGGGGTAAAAAGAATGTAAGACACTGTCTTACTTTCGGGGAAACACGGTACTACCAGCAAAGCGAATGGGATTCCTGAAGTCTCATGCATACGTTGCTGATTTGTTCCTTGCAGTTTTGAAACAATTTAACATTGGTTCCCTTTAAAGAATTGACATTCTGCCAATTACCAGGATTTTCGTATATAACCTAAAGCCAGTGCTATACTGGCACTATCAAGCGGAGTCTATACATACCATTAGTGGTCAGCTAGGATGTATAGGATTTGAAATCCAAGAAAGTAGAGTTTATAAAATAGGCAGCTTGCTGAGTGACAACAGCTGAGGAGCAGATAATATCTGGGGGGTATTCAGAGTTATCCCCTCCCCCTGTTAGAATTAGCATAAGTATTATACAATCAATGTAACTTTTCACTTTCAGGACCTGTGGTGAGGTCATACCCATGTGACCATAATAGGCGGGGCCTCAGCCAATAGGAAAATGTTGCTTTGTGGTGTATCAGCTTTGTTGGCTGAGGCCCCGTCCCTTCTGGTCACATGGGTATGACCTCACCACAGGTCTTGGGAGTGAAAAGTTACATCGATGGTTTAATACTTATGCTAATTCTAACAGGTGGAGGTTTAAGTATTCTTTAAAAAAAAAAAAAAAAAGTATTTATGCTGCGTTTTTACTACTAACATTTCAGGGTTTGCAACAAAAAAGTCTGCAGAAACAAAATATGCGGGTGCACAAACCTTAAGACTTGCATTTCAGTCAACTGGAGTTGTTTAAACTAGATTTACACTAAAATACAGCAGTATTTTAGAGAAAGACATCCCTGGCTGCAATTGTGCTGCCAATGTCGGATTCATGCTGTCCGTGGTTCGGGTAGTATAACTGATGACAGGTTCCCTTTAATTTTCTCTAGGATTTACTAAACTTCTCCACTGGAGGACCATGGGCAATTAAATCTACCTTATTTATTATTTTCACAAAGGTTGCTACATGCACTGAGCATTTTCTACCTGTATAGAACAGGTGCATGTAATTTATTGGTAGAGAGAATGGCTCTGGGATATTAAAGTTACACTTTGTGTTTGTTTTGTTGTTAATGCTCATGGATTGTTTTAGCACCAACCAAACTGATAAAATTCAATATTAGCGGTTCACAAAGGTGAAAGCAGAGCAAAACCACAACTTTTAATCACAGAGCTTACAGACTGCATTGTGTTCTGTAAGGTTGCTCAGTGTAGATAACTAGCCCTTAGGATCTGAGTGCATGGCATCTTTTAGGTCCCGATGTATCCACACTGAAGCATCTGCTGTTTCAAAAACAGTGTTTTTCATGAAGCGTCTTTGTCAGGGGATCTGCCGCCAACATCTTGTTTTTATTTTATATATATACACAATAGTGATGGTATTCAAGCTGAAGATGCCTGAAGAAGGGTCAGGTCACTTCTTTAGCAGTTTTATAACTTTTGAAGCCTGACCGTTCAGAAGTTATAAAAGAAGGAACATATGCAAAGCAAGTTGTTTTAACACTGCTGTGTATTTACTCATAACTTTTAAACACGAGAACTTTTTCAGGTGGGTTACAGGCAAAATCCTCCTGAAAAAGACCCTGTTTGTACATATCCTGAGGGTACATTAAAGACATTTCCATACAGCCAAATGGCTGGTTTGTTGAAATTCTACTGATAATTATAACTGGTGCTTGAGATTGTACTGGAGTTTACTGCTGTGAAAGAAGTAAGAAAAAGCGACTTCATTCATCTCTACATGTTCACATAGATGATATGATGAAAATGTAGCTGCCGCTCTGACAATCTCCACGGGACCGAATGAGACGGTATTCTGACCTACAAATTACTGGCCTTATCAAAGCTTTCAGTTTGGTGGAGACTATTTAAGCAGAATTACTGGAGCTGGTACTGAAATCCTGTGGATTATTATGATTTTATTTTTATTCCTTCTACAGTCTGCCTTTTCTCAGTTAAAGAGGTTTTTCAAGAATGAGATAAAAAGGCGTCCCTGGTATAATTCAAACTGCAACTGAAGATATAAAGCTACCAAGATCTGTGTGTCAACTGACAATAGCTGTATCACACATACCTCAGTCAGCGGCCAGATGTGTGAAGAAATACATCTCTTCCTCTATGAGCACTAAGGGATACATTTCCACGATCTCCAGGTTCATCCTTCTGAATCTTTATTTGTTCTCCAGTTTTGTTGAGTTGAAACACAGGTCTCGGTAGTTGTATGTGTTCTCTGCGCAGCCCATACACACAAGTAACTAGAATGGGCTGCAGTTTGAATTCTATCAGGGACTCCATTTTATCTCATTCTTGGAGAACTCGTTTAACTTTAAAAATATACCAGAGAACCCTTTCATTGTTTCATTACATTTAGTTTAAAAATGTATCAGGCAGATAAGGTGGTAAGTTGTTTTCTAATAATGATAATATACAACAAAATAGAGAGAAAACACATAATAAATCTGGCACAAGGTGTGTAGACCAGTTTTCCTGGTGTGAATAAACCAGCATTCTGTAGCATTCAGTTTAGATCCATCTCCCTCCATTGTGTTTGCAAATCCTCTAATTACAATTTTAATTTTTCTGGCAAATCCCCAAGTAAACATAACTGTATATAGCTCTAAACATGTAGATACAATGTAACATACAGGTAAAAATACAGTTATCCAAGAGTGCACACAAAACTTTAGAAGAAAACAGATAAAAAAAAAAAATTGAGTATTTTTAATATTAAAGATAAATGTATTTGAAGTTGATGATTTAGTAAAAATCAACATCTTAAATGAGAGGACAATGATATTATTCTATTTCTAATGATTCAAAAAAGAAAACAATACAAGGACAAAACTAGATACATCTGAAATCAGAGTAACACATGAAATGGCATCTAGGATGTCAGTATATAATTGATTATTTGATATTAGTACAATCTAAAACTAGTTTTAGTCGGTGATGCAAAGGTTTTACTCTTACTTAAATCCCAATAGTGACTTCTTCCATCTAAAAATGAAGCATAGGAATCAGTACATACCACACAAATTTCATGGATAGGCTGTAAAATCCCTTCTATCCAGCATAACAACAACACTAAAACCATAAGCAAATGAGGTATCTCAGGAGAAACCATTTAGTCTCCATAAAAAGTCGACAGGGTTAGAATAACATGGCTGCATTCTTCCAGAAACAGCGCCACACATGTCCCCAGGTTGTGTGAGGTATTGCAGTTCAGCTGCACTAAATTGTATAGGATAGAGCAACAATACATCATGCAGACTTTGTACATAGTGCTGCTGTTTTTGCACAGCCCATGTTCTAAATTTCTGTTAATCCAATTTTGGTGACACAGACTGAAAAGACTTAACATGGATTTATACAGTATATCACAAAAGTGAGTACTCCCCTTGCATTTTTGTAAATACTTTATTATATCTTTTCATCGGACAACACTGAAGATATGACACTTTGATACAATGTAAATTAGTCAGTGTAGTCACATTTGTGATGTACTGTATTTGTTTGGTCAATATTCTATGTAAGGCTAGGTTCACATTTCCTTTGTTTATGATCAGTCACAATCCGCCGCTCTGATAAAAAACGCAATCCGTTTGGCGGATTCCGTTGTTTCCCATAGACTTGCATGAGCGGCGGATTGCGACTGATGCCCTTGCGTTCTACCTGAACTCTGGCCCTCCGTTCTGTGAATCTATCATGCTGTATGTAGGGAGCTATGCAAAACTATCATACTGTATAAAGATGATGCTGTAGCCATCATTCTGTAAGTAGGGGAGCTCTGGTGGCCATCATTCTGTATCTTTTAGAGCTGAATGGACCATCATACTGTCTATGGAGAGACTATGTGGTCATCATATTATATACTGGTGGCTGTGGGGGTTATCATACTTTATACAGAGGTCATATGGAGCCATCATACGATATATAGGGGTCTGTGGAGTCACAGTACACTTAGCATCGCAATGTGATACCATTTACTTGTATGACACTGATGTAGCAGAAACAAACTGCGGCTACGCAAACTCTGTTGTGCCATATAGCCCCAGCCTAAAGTTAGGAACGCGGCCTGCGCTTGCACCAGACTAAGTGTCCAATTACTTTATTTACTTATTTTTATTTTCTTTTTATAACTGTACATTTTGCTGATAATATTACCTTGTATCATACACATCCGAGTTCAGGTCAAATTTGTATGTTGGCTTAAACTTCAGTGGCCCCTCCAAAAATCCTTGGAGAAATCGTTCTGTCTTCTTAGCAATATTTAACTACACATGCACAAAAAAAAAAAAAGTGTTTGTAGGCAAAATTAAAACTTTTTTTTTCCCACAAATTTATATTTTGCCAACTTGCAGCAGTCCAGTTGTGATACTACAACGCCCAGGCTGTCAGCACATGGTGTGAGTTGTAGAGGAACCTCAAGACCCACCTCTTCCACCAAGCCTACAACCTACAATAGCCCTCAGTCCAGTAGACCACTGCACAACCAGCTCTGTCCTCACCTATTGTACCATCACCCATTCCCTGTAGACTGTGATCCCTCGTGGGCAGGGTCCTCTCTCCTCCTATACCAGTCTGTTTTGTACTGTTAATGATTGTTGTATGTATACCCTCTTTCACTTGTAAAGCGCCATGGAATAAATGGCGCTATAATAATAAATAATAATAATAATAATAATAATAGATTGGATCTTCTTCCATCTCATGGCTCCTGTAAATGTTTTTCTTTTCCTTAAAGGGGTTGTCCGACATAACAAAAATTTTTGAGTTTAAGCTAATCTGTGTTGTATTGTTATATAAAACACCCCTACATTGTTATTTTTTGTTTTATAACTTTTGTTCCTCTTGAATTATCCCTTTATTCTCTGCAGCTCCTTGTTTACATTCAGCACAAGCAAACTGACCACTTCCTGTGCAAAACCTCAGTCAGAGCTGGCACTGCCCGGCCTCAGTGTCCAGCCTCGCCCAGTGTCCAGCCCCACCCTCTGCCCGCCCCCTGCACACACATTCCCTGTCAGTATATTCTGCCCCAGCACTGACCTCTCATCACTACAGCATTGCAAATAACAGCCCCACATTGGGCTCTGCACCGCATACACACACATCAGGCTGTGCACCGCATACACACACACACATCGGGCTGTGCACCGCATACACACACACACACACACACACACACACACACATCAGGCTGTGCACCGCATACACACACCCACACACACACACACACACACACACACATCAGGCTGTGCACCGCATACACACACACACACACACACACACCGGGCTGTGCACCGCATACACACACACCCACACACACACACACACACACACACACACATCAGGCTGTGCACCGCATACACACACACACACACACACACACACACACACACACACATCAGGCTGTGCACCGCATACACACACACACACACACACCGGGCTGTGCACCGCATACACACACACCCACACACACACACACACACACACACACACATCGGGCTGTGCACCGCATACACACACACACACACATCAGGCTGTGCACCGCATACACACACTGTGCACCGCATACACACACACACACACACACACACCAGGCTGTGCACCGCATACACACACACACACACACACACACACACACACACATCGGGCTGTGCACCGCATACACATACACACACACACACACACACCAGGCTGTGCACCGCATACACACACACACACATCGGGTTGTGCACCGCATACACACACACACACACACACACACATCGGGCTGTGCACCGCATACACACACACACTAGGCTGTGCACCGCATACACACACACACTAGGCTGTGCACCGCATACAGACACACACACATCGGGCTGTGCACCGCATACACACACACCAGGCTGTGCACCGCATACACACACACACCGGGTTGTGCACCGCATATACACACACACACACACACACACACACACACACACACACATCGGGCTGTGCACCGACCCCCCCCATAGGGAGTACATACTCACCCATCCTCGGTCCCCGCCGCTCCTGCACGTTCGCGCGCTGTCTGTGCTCTGGCCATATCAGCACAGTAGTGACGTCACCTCTGTGCTGAAGAGAGCACAGACAGCCGGACAGTGATGAGAAGCTGCGCTCCCTCTCATCAGCGCTTTCAAATATATCGGCATCTGTGATGCCGGTATATTTGAATGTGCGATCTGAGCAGGGGCCCGGTGCTGGCGCTGACACCACGGCAGCCGCCGCCAGGCCCCTCCCCCAGGTCACGGGTCCCACAGCAGTGCAGGGGGAGGTTGCGGGCAGAGTACGGGGTGCGGGGGAATGTGTGGGAGGGCGCAGGGATGGGGGCGGTGACTCCTCGCACTGTACAGCCCAGCAGGGAGGAGACATGCTGTTTCCAGATTTGCATGTCAACATGGCCCTGCCCATGTTGACATCAAATGACCGGAAGCACCAAATTTGCTGCAGGAGCGGTCACATGACCACTCTGAGCCGGGGGAGAGGGGCTGACAGCAGGGCAGGTAAGTGGTCTCTATCTACTTACCTGCCCCAATGTAGCCCAATAGGGTAATAATGAAAAAAACTCAAAATAAGCCGGATAACCCCTTTAAGCCTTTTTGAAAATCTATATTTCAAGGGTCTTCTTGATGCAATGCTTCCCTCTACTATGATGTTCTTTCCTATTTTCTACCTGAGCTCTGACCCTCCATCAGAAACCTTCACATTTACGCTACCCATTCCCTATGACGGACCTGTAATGTCACCTCCCTGGTTACGATCTCCTGTATAGCCGTAGACCAGAGAATCCCAATCTTACTGCTAATGGGAGCCCTCTAAAATGTCTCTATTCCCAGGGAACTTTACTCCCATTACTTCCTCAGAGTAGAGCAGGGGCCGGTAGAGCCTCGTTCAATTCTTGCCCAGAATTATAGTCTGGATTGTCATCTGTACTAGATCAAAGGGAGCGGATTCTATCTGCGCTACTGATTCCTAATAAAGATCCAGCAAGAAAGTGGTTTATTGTCAATGTGTTATAGTCAGACTCCTTCCTCAGGACAATCACATAGAAAACATCATGTTTCATGTGTGCGGTTGTATACATTGTGAGGCAGTGACAGGTGTCATTTATGAAGGATGCTGTGTAATATCCCCCAGAATGTGCTTGGACACCTCGTGAGAACCGCTGGAGTGTGTTGCAATCAGTCATCGCTGTGAGTGCAACACAAAATAAAATAAGGATGGACTTAGTCGAGATATTTACCGTATTTTTCGGACTATAAGATGCACCGGACTATAAGACGCACCCTGGTTTTAGAGGAGGAAAATGGGAAAATAAAACTTTAAGCAAAAAATGTGGTCATGGCACACTGTTATGGGGCAAGGATCTGCTGCTGACACTGTTATGGGGGTAATGTCCCCAAATTCTCTACTAAAGGTACCCCATCCTGGTAATGATCCTCCTGCCTTGTATATGATCCTGCTATAAACCCCCATCCTGCTCCCATACCAGCATCCTGTTCATATTCCCCCATCCTGCTCATATACTCCCATCCTGTTCATATACCCCATCCTGTTCATATACCCCCATCCTATTGGTATACCCCCCATCCATCCTGTTCATATACCCCCATCCTGTTCATATACCCCCATCCTGCCTGCTCATATACTCCCATCCTGTTCATATACCCCCATCCTGTTCATATACCCCCATCCTGCCTGCTCATATACTCCCATCCTGTTCATATACCCCCATCCTGCCTGCTCATATACTCCCATCCTGCTATATGCCCCCATCATGCTCATATACCATCCTGGCATATGGCCTGTATCCTATAGCACAGAGAAAAAAATAAACGTTTATACTCACCTTTTCCTCACTCCCTCCAGCACCGATCATCTTCCTCTCTGCGCCACTGACCTGTGTGTGTGGAGCCGTTCCCCTGCTGCATCGCGATGTCTTCCTGTCTGTGCCGATCAGCTGACCAGCTCAGCACAGATCAGCTGACCGGCACAGACAGGAAGACATCGCGTGCAGCAGGGGGGCGGCTCCACACACGGGGACGGGTGAGTGTACTGATTCACTGCACAGTGATCATGTGCGGCTGTATTCACTGCCCCCCGCGCGTCATTACCAGCGCGGGGGGCAGTGAATACAGCCGCACATGATCACTCCAGGCTGTAATTGCCAGGGGTGATCATGCGGCCGGCTCTTTGCTATGCACGCGTCCCCGCTCGTCCTCCCGCCCACCTGTCAGTGCCGGCTTCAGCGCTGAGAGATGGGCGGGAGGATGGGCGTGCATATGTAATGAGCGGGCCCACGTGGTCACGGCAGGCGCTGCTGCTGTCTGCTCGTGCCCCCGATGACCCGCAGCACCCTCATTCCCAGCCGCAGCCCTATAGTCAGACCATAAGACGCACCCCCAACTTTCCCCCAACATTTGGGGAAAAAAAGTGCGTCTTATGGTCCGAAAAATACGGTAACCAAGTATTTTATTTAATGAAACCAGTTTGGGCTTTTATTTTTGGAGAGTGCTCTAGGTTTGGTAGTGGGACGCAACTCTCCCTCCAGGCCAGGTTTTTGCAATAGCTCATGTCCAGGGAATTCACAGCAAGGTGTGTCTCACTTGGGGGATCCAGGCTGCAGATGCAACATCTGCTATGCATACTGGCTGTATCGAGCAAACACAGGCCAGCACTGAAGTATCTGGACATTTGTTTGGTCTGCATTGTTATGTGAACCGGTGGCGGTCCGGATTCAGGTCCGTAACACTGCATAGTGTGAATAAAGACTGTTGATTTGAGCAAGACCTTGGTGACTGCCTCACTTGAGTAGCTCTAAAGAAGCCTCACAACATCCAAAATTCAATTTAAGGCAAAGGAACAAAGGGGGAGCAATAGGTCATGTGATAGAAGTGAAATATCCCCATTCAACAATGTTAAAATATTAAAACAATAAAATTGCCTATTTTTTCAATGTAAAATTTATTTCTTTGACGTGTATCACATGACCTATTCCTCCCCCTTTGTTCCAGGGCGCCTTTATTTAAATTTTAGATGTATTTAATGGCACAAATGAAATATGTTTTTTTAAGTGGGTGTCCTGAGGAAGGAGTCTGAGTGACTGTGAAACGCGTTGGCATAAACCACTTTCTTCAACCTTTTGTCCTGGTTCTTCATTGGGAATCAGCAGCGCAGATAGAACCTTCTCCCTTTGATCACACTGCTACCCTCTCGTGGATACTGCGGCAGCTGATACATTGGTTTGACTGTGGCTGTGTTACACACCATCAAGTGAGCACATCCCTTTCTTCCCCTCTACTAATCTATGTGGATTAAACCCTATTGTGCTCTGAGCTTTCCTTTTTTCCAGAACATTACAGCTCACTGTGCTAATGTGTTATTACCACGTGATCAGCCGTATTCAAATGCCATCCTTTTAATACCTGCATACATTACGATGTGATCACTAAAATCCTTTGTATTAATACTGAATGCATTTATTAACATGAAATAAGTTAGGGGGTTTACAGGATAATAAAAATGTAGCTGCTTTGTTCCAGGATCTGTGGCTCACCTGTCCACAGGCTTTCTATGGTGCCAAATATTCACTTCAAAATGAGTGTAAGTGTTAGGCTGGGGCCACACGGGCACTACTGCGATCCACTTGCATGAGACTCGGCTCGTGCTGGCAGTACAGCAGAGCCGAGTGTCATGCCTGTGTCCTTGCAACTGAGGTCCGTTCGTGCGAGCAGACCTCAGCTGCGGGGGGCGGGCCGGCACTCAGGAGAGGAGGGAGGGATTTCTCTCCCTCTCTACTGTGTAGCCGGCTATTGCCATTCTCTCACTGCACTAGCAG